>NC_060273.1:71684934-71908847 GCF_021613505.1 Equus quagga | reverse complement strand
TAAACATATATATCTTTGGATGAATGCTGTTGATTTTAAATTTTTGAAGATGAATAACTTTATTATTTTGCTTATGGTATCATTCCAGTGCCTTCAACCCAGACTTTGAAAACAAATGTTCTTAAACTACAAGAGAGTCCAGAACCTACACTTATTCTAGAGAGAAAAAATGAAGCTAACCATCAAGGAGGACAAAAGGAATCTAATAAACAAGAAGGTAGCAACACACAAGGAAAACCAGGGACATTTAGTCTGTAAGGACAACCAGGGTATTCTAACCAGCCAGGGAAACCAGGGAATTTTAATCAGCAAAAGAGACCAGGAGTTTTCAATCAGCCTGGGAGTCTTCAAGGGAATTGAGGAGAATCTAACCAAAAAGGGAATCCAGAAACTTCTAATGAGCAAGGAAAACCAGGATCTTCTGGTCAGCACGGGCATCCAGGGTCAGCTAGCCAGCAAGGAAAACCAGGATCTTCTGGCCAATGAGGGAAATCAGGGTCTTTTTACAATCCAGAAGAAAGGAAAAAAGTAGGCAACCCTTTGAATGGCAATGTAAAGGACACTCAGGTTAGTGTTAATTTCCTTTTTTTTTCCTCAGTCAACTTATCATTTATCTCAGTCATTCTATTTTCCAAGACTTGGAATGGTTAACAGAATACACTGTACTAATGACAAACACTTTGCGATGACTCTAATTCAACAAAATGAGAGGCAATTTGGAGAAGGTTATTTTCATATATACCTACAATCGTTAATGAGGGTCATGCTCTTCCACTCCATCCCTCATTCCCTTCTTCTATTTTCCACTCAAGCCTTTCTACCTATACTGGACTAGCTCAGACTCCCATTAACTGAGCCCCCATCCCCACCAAATTTAACTTTCATGCCCATTTCTATCCCATCTATAATCTACATACTACCCAAGTGGTATTTCTAAATCACAAATCTGATCTGATCTATCACTTCTCAGCTAAAAATTCTTCAGTGGTGCTACACTACTCAGAAGATAACATCCAGGGGCCGGCCCCGTGGCGCAGCAGTTAAGTTCACACGTTCTGCTTCTTGGCAGCCCGGGGTTCGCCGGGTTTGGATTCCGGGTGCGGACATGGCTTGGCATGCCATGCTGTGGTAGGCGTCCCACATATAAAGTAGAGGAAGATGGACATGGGTGTTAGCTCAGGACCAGGCTTCCTCAGCAAAAAGAGTAGGACTGCCAGTAGTTAGCTCAGGGCTAATCTTCCTCAAAAAAAAAAAAAAAAAGAAGAAGAAGAAGATGAAATCCAGACTCCTGAGCATGGCATTTAATATTTTTCATAATTGGACCCCAGGTCCATGATTGGACATGGCTAAACATTTCACGTTAACTCTTGCTCACACATCATCCAGATCATACAGAATTCTTTGACTTCCCACGAATGTATTCCTAATACTAATGATATCCTCTGTCATAGAATGTACCTTATTGCTTTGTAATTGATAATCTATTCCATTGAAGCATGAACTCGTTAAAGAAAGTACCATTACTTTTCAAACTTGTATCCCCAGATCCTCGAATAAGACAGGCATATAATAGGTTCTCTTAAACTATTTGTCAGATGGGTGAATAAATGCCTGTTATTTGGGAGCCATCATTGCAAATAGGTACGCATCCATGACCCCTGTATTTCCTTCTGAGTCCTGCTGTGCCTTGCCTTCCCTTGCCAGTCTCTTTCACAACTGCCAGCCTCCTCATTCCATTTAACAATGACTCTGGACCCTTCACTTAATACATCCAAAATAGTTTTCTAGAACACTTCCTCCATCTCAATATCTTAATGGAAACTTACTTTTTACCTCATAACTTGTCATTCCTCAATATCCTTTCAGATGAAATCTTTCTGTCCCTCTTGGTCCTTATCTCTAGGCTGGCATGAATTAATAATCTTCCAGGGACATTCCTGCCATCCAGACCTTAATGCCACCACCATCAGGTTTCTGAGTATTTAGATTGCCACTTAAACTTTCCAACCTTTATATTCTTTTTAAAAATGGGGGTGATAGCCCTGTCCATTTCACAGAGCATGTGTGAATGAAAGTAAAGTATTGGTTTGAAAAAGGTGGTAAACTCTAAGCCAATGGAGAAGACAGGTCTTTGTTCATCTTCCCCTGCTCTAAGAAGACAAAGCCTCCTATTGAAGATGCTCAGCATTCCATTTAGTGTCTCTGTTCTCATCTGCTCATCAAAACTTCTTTATGTTCACACGCTTCTGTCATTCTATAACTTGATTATGAGGAAATTCTTCAAATACTGTTCAACTGAATTCTGCATAATCCTATCTCCAATCTCATTTTCTTTCTTAAGAAAAGAAAAAAGAAAGGTTCAATAAATTATGACCATTTGTGTTTTGTATTTGCCAGTATGACTTTTCTATAATTATTGTTTCCTTGAGTAGAGGAAGGCTTGTGTACAGAGAATTAAAGTGGAGGAAGTCTGACATGAGTAAGAGCAGCTGCTCTGAAGTCAGATAACTCGGGGTTTGAATCCAAGCTTGGGTATTTAATCTATATCTGGTCTTGGGCTCGTCACTTAAATGCACTGTAGGCCTGCAACTTTGCATTGGAGAAAAATATGCTCTTCTTTCACTAGTGTGGCATGAATTAAGTTGAATAAGCAAAGATCAGTAAAATGACTGGTTTAGTACAATGCTTAATCAATAATTAATGAGCAATAAATATTTGTTTTATTACAATATCAAAATTAAATTGAGTTTCCTATATTTACCTAATGGTCTTTCATATTACCTCAGACTGGCAGTACCAGCATCAAGAACTCAGCTGGAACTATAAATTGTCTATCTATCTACAAACCAGTCTGTGGTTCGGATGGAAGAACCTATAGTAACAACTGTGTATTTGGTGAAGCAAAAAGGTAAGAGCATTTTATATTTCTTTGTATCAGGAAGAACTATTCTGATCCAAAGGGAATAAAAGAACATTTCTCTCTGTGTCTCTATAGTTTTCTCTCAATAGTGTCTTGGGTGTTTGTCCAAAGGAAACATAAAACGATACTTAATTCTTGAATAGTAAATTTAGTCATTTCCTGAGAGAATGTGATACATTCAGCTTTTTAAGTAGGAGTAAATTTATTATTGAGTCATTCATTTACCAAATATTCACTAGACATCCACTATGTACTAGGCATTGCTCTAAGCACTGGAGGTAAGGTGGTGAGCAAACTCACGGAATTTCTTGTCTCCTGCTTCCATGGAGCTTTCATTTTTGCAGTAGAAGACAACAAACAAAATATATCAGAGGCTAAGGAGGACTATGAATCCTACGGATTACTAACTGTTTACTACTAAAATATATTTTAAATTTAAATAATAATATTGAAGTTGGATTTGGTGAGCCACACAAACCTTTAAGAGTTACACTCTGCCTGTCTATAAGAAATAAGATGATTATTAGGATATTTAAAATTAGAACATGTAGGGGCTGGCCTGGTGGCGCAGGGGTTAAGTTCACACATTGTGCTTCGGCAACCCGGGGTTGGTCGGTTTGGATCCCGGGTGCAGACATGGCACCACCTGACAAGCCATGCTGTGGTAGGCATCCCACATATAAAGTAGGGGAAGATGGGCACAGATGTTAGCTCAGGGCCAATCTTCCTCAGCAAAAAGAGGAGGATTGGCAGCAGTTAGCTCAGGGCTAATCTTCCTAAAAAAAAAAAAAAAAGAAAAGAAATGCTGATGCTGTAGGTCTCTCATAGAGCTAAAGAAACTGCAGTTCTAAACCACATTCCAGGTATTCTAATGAAAGCGGTCTCTGAACACCTGATGTGAAACTGACTTGAGATTTTTTAAGGATGTATTGATTGACTCCAGAGGACCCATGGAACCATATGCAAAAATAAATCCTCTGTGTACTTTTTTCTTAAGAGTGTCCAAAACTTTCATGAGATGTCTAAAGGGATATATGAGCAAAAATAGATTTTAAAACCATTGATCTACAGATATTGAAATGTAGAGATTTACCGTATTTTATCTGAAATTGTGTTTTAAGTCAGGCATAGAACCCAGATGACCAGAAGGCCCTTACGAGGATATTAATCATATTGGTTAGCAACATGGGGCTCCAAAATGGGCTTAATCCTCGATATTATGGCAGTATCAGAGCTGGTGAAAAGAATGGTTTAAGGAAAATGACATCAGAGAGGCTGAGCAAGATCTGGAGGTGGGTGATGAATGTAAGTACTTTTATGTCCAAGGGAACCCTATTTAGCAGTGGGGAATTCAGTCAGCAATTTATATTTGGAATATATGAATCCAACACGACAAATGTAGCAGGAAAGCAGACAGTGGAATAGGGCACATGGCCCAGATCAAAGTGTAAAGAGAAGCTGTGGTATCAGACAGGATAAGCGGTTAAATCTAAGGAGAGGGAAACACGATAGTAGCCCAATATGTATGGAGAGTTATGGTCTGGAAAGGTGAGGAAGGAAAGATGCAGAAAGCTGTAGTTGGGGGAAATAAAGGTCATTAAAATGCTTATTATTAAGGGCATTCTACCCTTCCTCTAGCTGGCAATGAACAAGACTCAGAGATCAATATGGAACCCCTCATATACTTGGCTCATGGAATATAAGGATTCAGCCAGAAACTCAATCCCCAGTTCAAGTTGATAGGATTTAAGTAAACTTTGCTCTTCATTGTCCAGCACCTGAGGCTGTTTCCTTATGATTTAATTTAATGGGAGATTAAACAGAGTGCAGTGACTGAGCTCTGAGCAAAGTGCCTCATATAGTAAGAAGTAAATAAATTATTTTGAAATTAATACATGCTCATAGGAAGAATAGAATTGAATTCTGGAAAATACCTCAAGACTTAGTTGTTATTGATGTTTGATAAGTTAGTTTAGGTTCATTTAATTGATTTACAGGTGCCTAACAAACAGTACTCAGCCTTCAGACACACTGATTCCGTTGCATAGACAGAATTTGCAACTCTTTCTTAAATACTTAAAAGATGTAACGGAGTTCTATAATGACCCAGATTTTTTGCACACACACAACAAAAATAGCTATTTCTGTAAGTCTGACCAACAAAATTATCTCAAGAAAGTATTCTGCTATGGGTAAGCAATCAAGGATGTTCACTACACATTAGGCTGCGTTCGCTACAGAGGGGCATTCGATGATAATCACCTGAAAAGATGTTAATGGAATCTTTCAAATATACAGTGAGCATCCTGAGGGAGAAAATTTTAGCCTTTTTTGTACACAGAAGGGGCTTAGTAAAGATTGTTTTAATGAATGAATCAATGAGTGATTAATGCAGGAGAGTACCAGGGAAACAGATGCTGTCTACTTCTCTTCTTAATTGCTTGTATAGTAGTGCAAGCTACCACTTATTGCCTTTTCCTAAAACACTATAATATCTCCCTAAATGGTTGGCATATCTTGACTTTTAATCTTTCTAATCCATTCCTCATAGAGCAGTAAGAGTGATCTGTTTGAGACAAAAATCTTATAATATCACTACTGCCATCTCAGCTTATAACCCTTGGACCCCTAATATTTGAGACAATCTCCACATTCAATACCTGACCTACAAGATATTGAGTGTGTTAAAATATTTCTTGTACAAAACTCCTACTTGTAAGCTGTAATTCAGACATTATGGCCTTCTCTTTTCCAATTCTGGAAATTTCTATGATTCCTTCAAACAAGTTTTGTGTACATTTCATCATCTCAGAAACTCAACGCATTATCCCACATCCTACCTTGTCTACCTAAGCTTTACTTAGCCTTTGTTTAGCACTTTAAGTATGCTTTATTCAGAGATGACTTTTTGACCATATCCACTGTCCTCCCTGGTATATAATCTCACCCTATAAATACACGATATGTTTTCTCTTTATAACATAGATCAGTTGTAGTTGCATGAATTGTTGATTGATATATGCCTCCCCTACTCCATCTTAAGCTGGATAAGGGTAGTGTGTCAGAGTACTTTGGCATGAACTAGTCCTGGTACATACATTCCAATTTTCCTTTTTGATTACTTCTTTGACCTATGGGCAATTTAGAAGTGTTTTGTTTAGTTTTCAAATATTTGAGGACTTCCCAGATATCTTCTTTTTTTTAAAATTAATTAATTTATTTTTGGATGTACATCATATTTTGAATTCCGTGTACATTACATCTTGTTCACCACCCGAAAACTAACTATAGTCCATCCCCTCACACGTGAGCCTAATCACCCCTTTTGCCCTCCTCCCTCCCCCCTTCCCCTATGGTAACCACCAATCCAATCTCCAAAGCTACGTTTTTTTTTGTCGTTGTTTTTATCTTCTACTTATGATTGGGATCATATGGTACTTGACTTTCTCCCTCTGACTTATTTCACTGAGCATAATACCCTCAAGGTCTATCCATGTTGTCACAAATGGACGAATTTCATCATTTCTTATGGCTGAGTAGTAGTCCATCGTGTATAAATACCACATCTTCTTTATCCATTCGTCCCTTGATGGGCACCTAGGTTGCTTCCATGTCTTGGATATCTTCTACTAGTGATTTCTAATTTAACATCACTAGTACGAAAACATACTTTGAATGGCTTGATCCATTCTAATATTTTATGTCTTGTTTTTAATGCTAAGAGTGTGGTCTATCCTGGTATATATTCTGTGGGTAATTGGAAAGAATGATTATCCTGTGATTGTTAGGTGATATGGTCTATAAATGTAGATGCCGTTAAGTTGGTTGATAGTGTTCTTTAAGTCTTCTATATTTTTTTACTGATTTTCTCTCTGCTTGTTTTATTAATTTTTGAGAAAATGATCTTGATATTTCCAATTAAAATAGTGGGTTTGTCTGTTTCTCCTCACTGATCCATTAGTTGTTCCCTCTATGTAGAAGCTCTGTTATTAGTTTGATAGGCACTTAGGGTTGCTAAAAACTGTTGATGAATTAACTCCTTTTATCATTATGAAATGACCCACTTTGTCCCTGCTAATGTAATTTTCTCTGAAATCTACTTTGTCTTACATTGATATCATCACTCTAGCTTTCTTTTCATTAGTGTTAGCATGGTATATTTTTTTCTCATCTTTCTACTTTTAATCTATTTTTGTCTTTATACTTAATGTGTTTCTCTTGTAGGAAGCATATCTTTGCTTTTTTGATCCAATCTTATAATCTCTGCTTTTCAATTGGGAATATTTGGACCAGTTACATTTGATGTGATTATTTTTGTGGTCACGTTTATAACTATTATCTTAATACTTATTTTCTATTCATCAATAATTTCCTATTTGTTCCCATTTTATTTTATCTTTCTTCAGATGGATTAGTTTAGTATTATTATGATTCCATTTTCTCTACTTTGTTGGCTTATTAGATATAAACCTGTGTTTTAAGGTTTTTTTTAAAAATTATTATTTTAGTTTACATATAAATCTTTAGCACATCTTTTTCTTCCTTCAAGTAATATTATTCTATTACTCTTACACTTATTGATAAGAAGTTTGCAACAGTGTACTTCCATTTATCTGCTTCCAGCCTTTGTGTTTTATTGTCATTCATTTTCCTTTTAAATGTGCTATAAACCCCATAAGTTACAGTGATAACTAAAGTTTTAAGGAGTGAATTTCTTTCAAAGAAGTTTACATAAGACTAAAAATCTTTTTTTATTAGCTTGATTATAATTTCTCATATTCCTCATTCCTATGTAGATTCTCCTATTAATTCCATTTATGGAATAGGAAAAATAGTATGACATTTAAAGTCAGGGAGAGGAACTAAAGTCATAAGTCTAAGTATTAGGATGTCTGACCTCTAGATCCTATTCTGTCATACCTATCATTCTGCAACTTCCTCTCTCTGGGCTTTGTTTGCCTTGCCTAGACAAAAAGAGCACTGGACTAAATCAGGACCCAGTTGTCTGCAAGCATTTTTGATATCATAACCTAAGTAAAACGTTTTTATAACAAACCTCCAAAATATACACATATATTTTAATTTTACGCATTATTTCTGAAGAAATATATTGTGAATAATATAGAAAGTAACCAAAAATAGAAATTAAAGAGAATAAAAAATTAATATTGGAACTTTTTCAAGGATTCAACTTTGGAAGTCATACAACTAGATTAATATTTTTAAAAATATACAAAAGAAACAAAATATGATATTCTCTGGTTGAACTGGAAGTGAGGAAACTTCAGCTTCCCACATCTAAGTTCAGATGGTCTTCATAATATCTCCACTGTATAAGATTTGGAAAGTAAGACATTAAATACTTCTAACTTCCCTTATCTCTCAGAACTCTATAATACAGTTAATTTTCTAAGATCTTGTACCCTAAAAGGTCCTGGTAGACAATAAAAACAGAAAGAGGGTCAAAACTCAGTAAGCCAGCTAGGGAATGAAGAAATATTTTTGTAGGCCCAGTCAAACAAAGTCCAATTTGTAGGAAGTGAAAGAATGTGAATCTAAAGCAAGTTTGGTGATTATGCCTTCTGGGTTTCAGCAGGAAATGTCAGAGTTGTGAAGATAAATGCTGTTCCAGATTAAGATAGGGAAAGAAGAAAACAAACCATGACATGCAATGTTTGTGGGTACAAAGTGAAAGAGATCATTGAAGTATTAATCTGAGTTATTAAAGTTGAAAAAAACTTTAAGTTGAAAAACACTCATTAAGGAGGCTGTATATGCATGATTTCCTATTCATCTATTCAACCAGACAGTGAGGTTGTATGTATATTCTTGCGTATTTTCCCATTAAGGCAAAGGCATGTAGCCTAACACTGTGGAAACTCATGTTGGGAAGCCTCTCTCCTCCTTAGCTTCATAGAAAGACTCATGCTGTCTATAAAAATTACCTTTAAAATCAGAATAGAATATGTTAGCGTATTTAAGATCCCTAAGACTCAACTCTCCACTATTTAAAAAAATGGATTTTATTATGCCTAGTTTACATATCTATGAGGACTAAAGGAAATAACAAATCCAAAAAAGCCTTAAAACAGTTTTAATAACAAAACTAATTAGTAAGAATTTTCCTTCCTTTGTTAAAAAGAATCTTAAAAACTTTTCAAAGAATCTTTTTTTGTACCACCCCATCTTAAAGGCAAAGAATATAACACAAGGCAACAAAGTAGTACATCAATATACTGGGTTTTATGTTAATGATTAAGTTAAAATAAAACTTTATCCAATTAACACAAAAACACTAATTTGAAAAGACTAATGCACCCCTATGTTCATTGCAGCATTATTCACAATAACCAAGACTTGGAAACAACCTAAGTGCCCATCAATGGATGAATGGATAAAGAAGATGTATTTATATATATACAATAGTGTGTATATATATATATATATAACAGAATATTACTCAGCCATAAAAAAGATGAAATCTTGCCATTTGCAACAATGTGGATGAACTCTGAGGGCATTATGCTAAGCAGAACAAGTCAGATGAAGAAAGTCAATACGTTACGATTTCACTCATATGTGGAAGATAAAAAAAAAACAACAAAGATGTAGAGAACAGATTGGTGGTTACCAGAGGGAAGGGAAGGAGGGGGAGGACAAAAGGGGTAAGAGGGCCCATGTGCACGGTGATGGATGGTGGTTAGACTTTGGGTGGTGAACATGCTGCAGCCTACACAGAAATCGAAATACAACATACACTTGAAATTTATATAACGTTATAAACCAATGTTATCCCAATAAAAAATTAATAACAAAATAGAACTTCAATAATCTATAACATTAGTTACTATAAAACTCATATTTATCATTTCTTGAATAACTCTAAAGTTCTTGGAAATACAGGTAGTTTTTTCAATATAGGTTTCTTATAAGAGCTTTATTCAGAGACTGGTTCTCATTTAATTGCAAAAAAATCTCTTAGGCATCCATAGTGTTCTTCATCCACTTAGAGATCAGGGATGAAATAACAAGAATCCACAAGAGACATTAAATTTTTGCATGGTTAATCTTTTTTATTCATAACATCATTATTTTCATAGGAAATTATTTATGTTCTATGTTTCCCAAAGCAGGATATTCATTAAAAACATATAGAGTCAGAAATATTAATTAAAAAAATTTCTGAACTTTAAAGTCTAAAAGAATATATAGATCGGATTTTATGTATGCTGAATTTCCTTACCCTAGGCAAAAAGCATGGAAAACGCTAGAGACTTTCAGCAAAACAGGAAGGGCAAGAGGAGTCATTTCACAGATAAAGCTACATCAAGGAATTAGCATGGAGAATGATGATTAATTTTAAGGTTGTCACAACACTGTCTAAAAAAGAAAAAAAAGAAAACAAGTAGATTATTACATAAAAAATCCTATATGAGGCCTACCATGGTTCCCTCAAATGAGAATTTTATCTAAAGAACTAAGCATACTGAAATCTGTTTGGAAAGGGCCAGGACCTGCCTAGTGCCCAGGCTTTGTAACTATCCTTTCTCTTCTCTAGGCCAATGAAACCACATTTGCTGGCTCAACGCACTTCTATAAAAGCACACGTACTGACCTGAAAAAAAGAGTGCTTGTAAGAACAAGAACCAGCCTTCTCTGCCTCAAAATTAAGTAATGTCATTGCCTACTTAATTTCTGTAGAGTCTGACAATTTTCTGTCTTGTATCCTGCTGTCTTGATCTTGATATTGCTATCCATGCTGGTTTCGTGGCTCTACAAATACCAATCTACATGGGAACTAGGTTTGGGGGAAGATCCTGGTGAAATTTATCTCAGAGATTTGCTGATAACCTAACCAGATTTTGAATACTTCTAATCCTAGATTGCATGCAAATGTTTCTTCCTGTCTTTTAGCCCACTTCTGGAAAAGGAGAATAGACTCTCTCCTGGCGCTGCTTGCTGCACCTACAGTATCTCTATGACACTTTCTCCACCTCTGGCAATCCTTCTGCTGAACCTAATTTCCCTGGGCTATTTTCCTTTAGTATTGTCTCTCCTTTCTATTCTTCTCTCTGTTTCTAAGCACTGAGAGTATATTTTCACAATCTCCCACCTCTCCTTCCACATATTCCAAAGAACCCATCACAACTTTGCTGTTCCTGTCTGAATATTACAGAAAACCATGATAGTTTGAATTATCTCCATAGGAATGGAAACATTTTTTTAATTCTAATGTTTGATTCTAATTGGAACACTTAGATTACTTTTTAAAACAAGATTTAATTGAATGCTTTTTTTAAATCAAGAGAACGAATGAAAATCAAGCATGATTGAAGTTAATAGAATAAAAGAATTTTCTGAAATATAATTCAAAGCACAATATTTATGATATATGTCTGCTTTATACTGTTTAATTTTACTTGCAGTCATTTTGTTTCTCCTGTGTGATTTGCAATTATGGATGAATTACAATTCAAGGAAAGGAAACTAAAAGAAATGTGCCATGCAGACAGAAAGAACAAAATACTTTTGTAATGAATATACAACTTAATATAATGAAAATAGAAGCCAAAACTTGTCTTGAAGTGATTAATCTATATGCACTGCTGTTAACAGCCTAAGTAAATGTCAATCATTGAATTAATTTGAATGTGACATACTGATTAATGAAAATAACTATAAACAGGGCACCACAAAAAACCACCTTCAGAAATGCTGGTTCCTTTACATAGATATAGAGCTTGTGCCTAAGTTCTTTAAATGAGGAGATTGTTTTAATAAATGCCAGTGTTGACTTTCTTGGGATTCCTGAGTGAGACTTTGTTACATTTGAAAAGAAGACATGCAAATTTTATTCCATACCTAAATTTCTTGTAAAAAACACATATGTTGATATATGTTTTGCCATTTGATCCACAGATAGGTTCATATAATCTGGAACAAGCTATTATCAGGGGATATTTGTGAGAGAAGGGCTATAAAAGTCAAAGACATTGTAAAATAAATAGTAATAATAACAATACCAACAACGTTAATTAAATGTGACTATCATTTTCCACAGACTGCGAATATCCTGATATACAGAACAATCTTAGTTCTTTTTAGATTACTTGAATAGTAAAATACTTCCTAGCACATAGAAAGGGCTCTGTAAATATTCTGGATGAATGATTAAAAGTATCAGGCCACAAGCACTGTTCGCATCTCTATTTCCTTTTCCACTGTCCTAGTCTGAGCTCCCGTCACTTCCTGCAGGACAGTTGCAGTGTCCTGCTAGGTGGTCCAACCACAACCACTTCCAATAGCTCCAAAGAGTTTGTATTGAAACCTTCCACCTTTGCTAAAAACACTGCCCATTTTTTCCTTAAGGTAATCCCTAATCCTTAATAGCTAGCATGTCCCTGGCTCCTTCCCATCTCTTTGGGGTCTTTGTCTCCCTAGACCTCTCTAACTCTCTATGCTCTAGCCACAGAGATATTTACATTGCTGGAATCAGCTAAGCCCCCGCACAAATCAGGACCTGAATGTTCTTTCTCCTCTGCAACTCTGCAGACACTAACTTCCCCTTGAAATCTATTCTCCCACCATATAGATAGCCTTTTCTCATTACTGGAAACTGTTTTATAGAAGACAAGAACACTAGTCTGTAACACACACTGATATTCATTGCCTACTCTCTTAATTCTCATATAAATTCACATCCACACACCTGGCAATTTAATTTTACAGAGAATTCTAGTCTCCTGTACCCCTTATTCAATCACTCCTGTTTTTTCCTGACCTGTCTTCTTTTGCTTCTTTGCAAGGGCTAGGTGAGTCAACATTTGTGTTCCTTTTTCACTGTAGTACTTAGTTCTCTTGCCCCTTATTTGTCCAACAGTTTCCTCTTCCCCCTCATTCATGCTCTTCTCCAAACTTCCTAGCTCTGAACCAATCTCACTAACTCTTGCCACTGCTCATACATCTGGCAACGTACTCCTGGAGAAAATAACATATACAAACATGTATTTGATACCATGATGAATACAAAGTTTTGATTTTTTAATAGTCAAAAGAGAGCTTACCGAAACTACTGTCATACTTCCAAAAGCCCCAGAGACAATACCTACAAACAAAGCAGAAAATTAAAAAAAATTAAATGATATTTCTTTGATAAGAAAAATCTGCTGATAGAATAAAGGCATTTATTCTCTGTAAGTAAAAATAATGAAGTATGTATTTGTGGTCATTTATCTGTGTGCCCAAACTAGGTCTCAATGGCCAAGAAAAATCCAAAAGTTTAATCTAAATCAATAAGCATTTATTTGTGTCTTCTGTAAATATGGCTACCTTTCAGAACCTTGTATATGGTGGCTTATAAAACTCCAGCAACAGTTCTGTCAAAAATAGGTAACTTCCCCACTTTGTAGATGAATACACTTAAGTGTGGTAAGAGCAATGACTTGCATGAAGCCACTTAGCATTCAAGGCGGGGAATGTGGAATCAAATTCAATGTATCAAATCTAAGTCCAGTGCTTTTTAATAGAACCTCCTACATCATTTTTGGTGTCTGGGGGCTTCAAGAAAAATTATCACCATGATCATCAGTAAGGTCTCTATTTTGGCCAAATTTTGGACAACTACTGAACGATCAAAGAATTCTCATTGACTACGAGAAAAATTATTTACCAGACAAAATGCAAAATGCCAATATAAAGAATGACATAGTTTTAGTCATTTGGAAGAATGCTTTTCAATCCCTTCAGTAAATCTGTAGTGAGGTTCTGAGAAAATAAATAGATCCAGATATTAATCATTAAGACAAATCCCAGTGTTGAGACTCAACACACAGTGAAAGAAAGTTCCAGAAGCTAGCTCCATGGTGATGTTCACCTCAAAGGACCATCTCTATCTAATCTATCCATCCCTACACTCTCAGTTAGAAGTTTCAGTTCAAGAAGAACAAAGCTGGAGGCATCATCACACTCCCTGATTTCAAACTATATTACAAAGCTATACTAATCAAAACAATCAGTCACTGGCATAAAAATAGACAAATAGAGCAATGGAACAGAATAGAGAGACCATAAATAAACCCATGCACATACAATCTATCAATTTTTGACAAAGGAGCCAAGAATATACAATGGGGAAAGGAGAATCTCTTCAATAAATGGTGTTGAGAAAACTGGACAGCTACATACAAAAGAATGTATGTCATACACAAAAATTAACTCCAAATAGATTAAAGACTTGAATGTAAAACCTGAAACCATAAAATTCCCAGAAGAAAACATGAGGGGTAAGTTCTTTGACATTGGTCTTAGAGATTGGTTTTTTGGATTTGACACCAAAAGCAAAGGCAGCAAAAGCAAAGGCAGCAAAAGCAAAAATAAACAAGTGGGACTACGTTAGACTAAAAAGCTTCTGGACTCTGCAAAAGAAACCATCAACAAAATGAAAAGGCAACCTACAGGATGGGAGAAAATATTTACAAATCATATATCTAAGGGGTTAATATCCAAAATATGTAAAGAACTCATAGAAATCAAAAGCAAAAAACCCAAACAATCCAATTAAAAAATAGGCAGAGGATCTAAACAGACATTTTTCCAAAGAAGACATACAGATGGCCAACAACAAAAAAAGGTGCTCAACATCACTAACCATCAGGGAAATGCAAATCAAAACCACAATGAGATATCACCTCACACCTGTCACAATGGCTCTTAACGAAAAGACAAGCAATAACAAGTGTTGGCGAGGATGTGGAGAAAAGGGAACACTTGTGCACTGTTGGTATGAATGCAAATTGGTACAGCCACTATGGAAAACAATATGCAGGTTCCTCAAAAAATTGAATTAACATATGATCCAAGAAATTCTACTTCTGAGTATTTCTCTGAAGAAAACAAAAACACTGACTTGAAAGATGTGTACCTTGTGCTCATTGCAGTATTATTTACAATAGCCAAAAACATGGAAATAACCTAAATGTTCCTTAACGAATAAACAGATAAAGAAAATGCAGTATATATAAATATATATTCCATTATTCCAATATTATATATAGTATAGAATTATACAATTATATATAATTATTAATCTTACTAATAATTAACAATATAATTAATTATACTAAAATAAAATTTCACATAATCAATAATTAATTAAACTATCATTAATATTATCATTAATAATATGATTATATTATTAGTAATAATATAATTACATTCTATATTATATATTATTATATATATAATATGTATATATTATTGGAATAATGGAATATATATATTTATATATAATTCAGCCACAAAAAAGACTGAAATCTTGCCATTTGCCACAAAATGGATGGACCTTGAAAACATTATGCTAAGTGAAATAAGACAGAAAAAGATAAATAGTTTGATGTCACTTATATGTGGAATCTAAAAAACAAACAAACAAACCCAAAATAAGAAACAACCAAATGTCCTTCAATGAGGGAATAGGGCATAGACAAATTTTGGTACAGCCATATATTGCAATACTGTGCAGAAATAAAGAGCACAGACTAATGATGCACACACCAACTTGTGAATTTGGTGTGACTACTTTATGAATTTCAGGTATATTGTGATCAAGGGGGCAAAAATCCAGTTTCAAAATCTTACTTTATGACTCTATTCACATAACATTCTCCAAATGACAAAATTATAATGATAAAGAAAAGATAAGTGAATGCCAGAGGTTATGGTTGGTGAGAGAAAGTGAGTATCAAGGGGTAATTTATTTGTGGAGATGGAATAGTTCTGTATCCTGAGTGTGGAAGTAGTCATATTAATCTGTACTTGAGACACTTTCTACAGAACTATATAGCAAAAAATTGAGTGCATTTTTTAAGTGGTGAAATCCAAATAAGGTACTCAGTTCTGTTAACAGTGGTGTACCATGTCAATTTGCTGGTTTCTACATGTACTGTGGTTATATAAGATTTTATCTATGAGGAAGATGGGTAGGACAAGACAGGAACTCACTATATTATTTCTGCATCTTTTATGGGTCTAAATCTATTTCAATATAAAATTGCTTAAAGATAGTAAAGAGACAGAAATCAGATCAGTGGTTACTGAGTACTAAAGAAAGGGGAAAGAATTGGCCACAAAACCACACAAGGGAAATTTGGGGAGTTATGGAAATATTCTTCATCTTTATTATAGTGGTGGTTACACAATTAAAATATTTGCCTAAATTTATAGAACTATACAACTATAAAAATTGAATTATGCTATATACAAATTATAATTTAACTGATGAGACATAATTTTAAAACTCTGTCATATTCTTTAATAGTTGTAGCTCCTGTTCTTAGCTCTGTTAGTATATTATCTATGTCTAGTATAAAAAGAGCATTTTTTTTTTTACCTTTGAGCAATAGGGTTGGTAAGTTTTTGGCCTGCTGAATTTTATTGAATAACTTTTCATGGACGTGACAATCCAGAGTTGTGGCTCTATACAATTAAGAGGATTTGCAGACGTTTCTGAATCCTTAAAAGAAAATTATGTCCCAAATGAATTTAAAGTAAAATGTTCTTTCATATTACATTTGTGGTCATTTGACATTTAATAATTCACCTATGTTGGATTAAATATTCCCATAACGGAGTGTAAATTGTTCATTAGGCTAAATAACAACATCACCTCTATGAAAGTTTTGGCTTGATTCTTACTATTAAAGTCATTTCTGAAATGATTTGACTAAGTATAATTTTTAGCAGAAAATGATGGCATACATGTTCAGTCAAATGATTCTTTCATAGAATATTATTTCTAGGGCTTACAATTGCAACATCATGGTGTATAACAAATAGTCTCATTATATTTTAGAGTTTTCTTGTCTGGACAAGTTGGATTCGAGTCTTCCGGCCGAGATACATTTGTATTGATCATTTTAAAACAAGGTATATGGTGCCAAATCATTTGGGTCTCTTCTGAGACAGGAGGTAGACTAAAAGACTTCAGTCTCCTTTGAAATACTGGTAAATGTGGACTTCTGTTCTTCTCTTTTCAACAGTACGAAGTTTCCAAAAAAACCCAAAAACCCCACATTATTCAGTGACCTGGGGGAAGGTCGCAAACATGGTGTTTTATGTGTTGAAGATAAATTCAGGTAGCTCCTTCCTGTTATTGCCCAAAGTAATGGGTTTCTTTGCCGACAACCTGTGGGGCAGTGACACTGGGGTGGCTGAACACTGTCCTTACTTTCCACTTTTTCTTTCTTTCTCTTTTAACATCTCTATTATGTTAAAGACACAGTCTTCTTACTTTACCTCTGGTGCAAGTTTAATAATGCATTCTTTTTTTTTTTCCATGAAAGTATTAATTCACACATCTAACATTTCCTTTGCTAGCTAATTAAAAAAACCCAAAACGAAAATCTTGTAGCCTGCTGTGATCCATAGGCAGTCCCTCCTGTTCTTAGTCTCTGCTGACGAATATATATAGGAGAAGTCCGGCGTGTGAGACTGGGGGATTCACAAAAATTTTAACTCTAGGCTTCAGTTTACTCTTTCCTCAAATGTCCTGCTCCAGAAGAATTGATTTGCCACAGATACCCCTGATGGTGTTTATGTAAATAATTCACAGAGCTACTGTAAGAATAATATTCTCTTAATATAATAATGGAGCACTTTCTGCACTCAACACATCTTGTGTTCTTCCATTGAGTTGGAGTTGAACAGTGCTACATTCAAAGTTTTCTTTCTGAATTCTAGGTTTTTCCACTGCTGTAAGAGGTGGGTTAGATTAGGATGATGAATGCGAGTCTAGCACCCAACTTGCATGCAAACTGTCTTCATATTTTTTCCCTAATGTCTAAGAGACAGGCTCCCACATTTATTTTTTGTGTTTTTTTTAAATGAAAGTATAGTTGACATACAATATTATGTGAGTTTCAGGTGTATAACATTTGCATTTATATACATTATCACTTGATCATCTAGTAACCTTCTGCCACTATATACAATTATTACAGTATTGACTATATTCCCTATGCTGTACAATACATTCTCGTAACTTATTTATTTTATAACTGGAAGTTTGTACTCCCACATTTACAGTAAAGAAGTCATGTATTAGAAAATCTAAATATTGTATCAGGGTCACTTAGTGATAGGTGAGATGATCTCAGGTCTTTCAACTGCCGAATATCTTTCCAGAAATCAGACTGTGGTAGATTAGTTAACTAGAGAGACAATGACTGATGAAATCTCACCCTACTTCAAAGCCTTCAATGACACCCACTTACCTTATTTAACATATAATTTAAGATACTGCCCCATGTGGTTTCAACCTCACTCCCATGAGCCTTTTTTCCTTTATTTTTTTTGTGCACTTTTATTGGGACACAATTGACATACAACGTTGTTCAAGTTGAAAGTGTACAACAGGATGATTGGATACACATATATAGTGAGAAGCGATTACTACAATAAATTGGTTTCTTTCTGTTTCTACTATTCATATCCTATTCTCTAGGCTGGATTTCAAAGCTGGCTGCCTCAATACTTATCTGGGAACTTTTCAAAAATACCATTACCCAGACCTCAGGTACAAACTGTCATTCACAACGTTGGTGTTGAGACCAAAAATTGCTAAAAGGTCTCTAGCTGATGTCAACACCTGGTTGGGAATTCGTACTGTGGTCTTACGAGATGTTCCCATTGGGAGAAACTGGTTAAAGGATACAGGAGAACTCTCTATATTGTTTCTTACAACTGTATGTGAATCTACAATTATCTCAAGATAACAAGTTTCAATTTAAACTTTAAGAAGAGTTTAAATGTAAAACAAATCTCCAGTTGAGTCTATTGTTCTCTGGTGTTGCAAAATACTAAGGGCATCTGTCTAATTACAGTTCACAAAACTCCTCTTCTTACTGGTTTTGATTCTCTTGTCCTTTGCAGCCCAATAGCTTGGAAAGCTTACATATATTTTCTCTATCATAGAATCTATGATTATTCTTATTACCTTTCCCATCCTCATACTTCTGTGTTCATCAGATCAAACTGTCCCAAACCTCCTGCTGAGAGAAGATCTACTGGGCTAGATCTTTGTGAGGCAGAACACAGAATACCTCAGGGTCTCATCTGCCATGGGCCATCTGTTTTACTCTATCAAGCTCCTCACCAACAGGCTAATAAAAGAGACTCCTCAGCTGGGTGGAAGTGGTTGAGACGCAGAGGTGAAGAAGATAGGCACAGTCCCTGGAACTGTAGACCTCACTTTCCACCGCCTTCTCTGTTTCAGGTTGGTCAGGTGGGGAATCTACAAGGGTAGCCCTAGTGTATAGCACTGCTGTGAGGACAGCTCTAGGTCAGTTCTTCCTGAAATAACTCTTTCTATTTTCTGAGGAAAAAAAATGAGATTTAAATGTGTATATTTCCTTAAACGCAGCCAGGCTTCTTGTGGGCCGAGCCAAGGGTTGGGGAATGAGCAGCTCCTTCTTAAATGTGGAAAGAGGACTTGTCCTGGGATTGCTCTCACATGCCTAAGAGGCCCTCTGTTTACATATATGTCCTATTGAATCTGACAGTTGGGGGAAGAAAAGAGAATTGTCCACCTTAATTAGAAATCTAGGGGGGTGGAGGGTTTCTTTACAAACAAGAAACTTTCATCTGGAAATAGGAAATTTGTCTCCTGTGCCATGTGTTATAAACATACCAAGTTTCCTTCCTCAGACTTGATAAAATGTCTTTCTTCTCATCATGGATCAAAGCTATATTCGTCATTGCCTTGGCATTTCCTCTTTATTCTGGTGAGTAACTTTTCCAATCTGAGGTGAAACATTTCACATATCACAGAAAATGCAGGAAACAACTGCTGTAATTTAGGAATGGAGGAGCTTTTTGTTGTCGAGTTTGTAAACTTTAAACTGATGAAGCAAAAACGGACATGTTAACAAATGCTTTTTAAAAATTGCATCAGTGGATTGCTTTTTCTCATTTCCTATTTTGGACAAGTGGAGACAGAGCAGTGGGTTAGAATGGGCAGTATAATTTCACTCTTTGTTCATCTATGACTAAAGAACATTGCCTAAATTCTTCTTCTTTCCTTTTTGGAGGCCAGATTCCACGGTTGTTAAATGCAAACCATGGGAAGGAATGATCTCTTCTGGGTCTGGTATTGTTCAATATTCTGATTTTTGATCAGCCACTCTGAGTCCCGTAAGACAAGCCTTTGTTTAAGGAGAGAACACATTGATGCCTCTGGCGATAGTTGTCTTAGAGCTCGCAGTGGACAATGCATTTCAGAATAAGGCATCTGTGAGGTATTGCATAGACCCACACATTTAGATCAGAGTACCAATTAATTCAGTACTAATTGATTTCTTCATATTTAAGAGACATGCTCTAAAGCATTGTCCTCTCTGTCTAGAATGTGTCATCTATGCAAATGGGGAGAAGAACAATATCTTCAAAGAAGGATGTTAGGGATTATTAACAAACAGTACACAAAATTATTTTTCACAGAGTGAGAATAATAGGGAATTAAGTAATGCTTTCAAATTTTATATTTGCGAATTATTTGTTTTGCTAATCACATGAACAACCTGCCTCATTATTAGCAAGGTCTTGAGTAAGCAACTTGCGTAGGTTTTTGCTATTAAAAGATATGGGCCCTGTTTACCAAAGACAATTCTTCTCCCTCCTCCCACCATCTTCCTTCTCCTTTTCCTTCTCCTTCTTTTACTTCTTCTTCATTGTCTTGTTAATTTTTAACTTTTCATCTATGTGTTGGTTGCAGAAACTTCTTTTGCTCCTGCACCAGAATTCAGATTTCCGGTAAGTTAATATTGATGGAAGTTGAAAAAGCTAAACAATTAACTTTTTTACACTGTAATTTTAAGAGCATACTTCATCAAACAAAGTGTACAACAGAGAGATCTTTCAAAAAGTACAAAAGAAGTGTTATTATTACACTAAAGTCAAGAAATAGAAACTTAACAGCCATCTAAAACCATTTGTCATTATCTAGACAACATAAAAATGTACATATCCCACTACACAAAAATTCAATTAATGGGCATAAATGTTGTTTCATATAAGCATCTGAGAAAGGTCAAAGTGTGCTTAGAGTAGAAGTGTCCATCTTAGCAAAGGAAAAGTAATAAAGAACCGATCTAAATATACACTTAAAGGTGGATAAAATAATGACAATTTTCATTTCAATAGTGGAATATTGCATAGAGGTGAAAAAGATTAAACTACAGCACTAAATATCTGAATAAACAGAGTCACAAAGAAGTTTAAAAAACAAGTGATGTAAGCATACACACAGTATTATTTATGTAAATTAACGATGCTGTCAACACTAAATAAATTGCATTTATATCTACAGCTACATATGTTCATACACACTTACACAAATACACACATACTGACAAATAGACAAGCATACACATATATAGTGAAATTATCAAGAAAGACGAGAGGGTGATAAATAGAAAAATTAAGTGTCATGATTTCTTTTTGAGTTTGAAAGAAAAAAGATGGAAGGTGACGTGAGAATGGTCATTGTTAAATTGTAAAAACACGTTCAACCAGTTCTATGACCTTTCAAAAAAGTAATAGCAGGTTTGTAAAAGAGTATTAATAATATTTTAATTTTTAATTGGGATATATGTTAATTTTATATGTGTTAGTGTCATAGCTGTTAGTTTTTAAAACTACACATAGATGGTATTTTTCCAATTTTGATCCATGGCAAGTCATATTAAGATTAAATAAAATTTTATTCAGAGTTTCATTCCCTGATAAATTTCATCTTTAACAGCCAAACTGTAAACCGTATATAGATCCTCAAGGAATTTGCACCAAAGAGTTGGATCCAGTCTGTGCAAGCAATGCAGAAACTTATTACAACGAATGTAATTTCTGCTATGAAAAGATGTAAGCATACAATGGTAATATTTGTTCTTCCACGGTATGAAGACACTATCTCAAAAAGTGATATCAAAATCTGTGTTGCTGATAACATAGGCACAACATATATAGAAAATAACTGTCAGATCTCTGTAAAATATTAGGGGCCATACTCGTACCTTTTCCTGAAGTTCTTGTTTCTTAAAGTAATTTTCTATTTAAGCTCTCACTATAATTTTGCTTGATATTGTACAAATGTATAAATCAATTAATTTAACTTAATTATGAGTTACTAATGGGAGACTAGCAATTCTAAGGCCCAGATGCGGAGTGATAGACCACTGCGGTGGCCATGATATTGACCCCTGCAGAATCTTAGCTGCAGGGAGCATCATAATCGTGCAAAACTCAAAATGATTGTGGTACTCTGAAATCTCTCACAATGGAACCATTCATGCTAGAAAGGGACACCTCTGATGGTCGACTTTGTCTCATGAACTCCATGACAGCCTCCAAATTTTCCTTGGAGAGGAGATCATTCTAGAACATCTCCATCCAATCTCCCTTCCAGCTTCCTTCACTCTGAAGGAGTTTGCAGCCTAAAGGTTTGCCAGCCTTCCTACCTCCCTCCTCACCTTCTCTCGCAAAATCTTTGCACATTTAATCCCCAAATTGACATCTTTTTTCTGGAGAACAACTAAGATAATCTCCAATCTCTCCTCTCTCAGATCTGGGTGGGTCCCAAGACTGAGTCATGACTGAGCATGGAGAAGAGTCAAGTAGCCATGGGGTGAGGACATGTGCCAAGCTCTAAGAGCTAGCAGAGTCCAGCTGTTTCTGGAAATGGAGGAGCCTCTCCATCATGTTCCATGTTCAAATCCTCCTTGTTGATAAGTGCTTTGTTGTCTCTGTGTTTAACACCCAAACTATATTCTGCATGCATATTATCTACATTTTTGCACCATGGAAATGAGTTCAATCTGTGCAACCAAAGGTCAAACTTACAGCAATGAGTGTACTTACTGCAGTGTTACTACCCAGGGAGTCTAAAATGTTCTTTTTTAAATAAAATTTTTATTCTAGAATAATTTTAGATTTACAGAAAAATTTCAAAGATAGTGCCAAGTTCCAATATCCTTTACCCAATATTTCCTGAGGTTAACCCCTTAGGGAACCTTGGCACACATGTCAAAACTAGGAAATTAACATTGGTACATCACTATTAACTAACCTACAGAATATATTTGAATTTTACCGCTTTCTCCATTAATGTCTGTTTTAATATTTCTTGAACTGTAACATGCTTTATTTTTTTCTTGCAAATCCTTAATTTTCTTTTTTTGTCTCTCTCTTTCTCTACAGGAAAAGCGGTGACAAATTTGATTTTAAACATTTTGGAGAATGTTAAATATTGATGGAGATGCGCATCAATATGGCTTTTATTATAATCACATTTTGTGGTGCACTCTACAGAAAATTAGTTTTCTCAATCAGAGCCTTAAATTCATAGATGATCAAGTGAATCTTATGGAGCAGAAGATGGAATATATATCATTCAAAAGTTTTTCCAACTCTAAGTTCCTGTGATTTCAGGATTTTGATTCTCTGTGTTCAACTTTTCAATGACAGTTTGAAAATATAATGTCTTAATTGCATGTTTGATAAAATAAAAACTAATGTAACTTAATTTCACTCATTAAAATGTTAAATGATATTATCTATATTAAAATACCCGTTCTTTGAGTAATGGCTTAAGGCATGGGCATACTTTGGTAACTGTAATCAAAGCAGTATTTTCAAAGGTGAACTAGTTAATACATTACTTGACTGTTTAACAAAAGTACAGATTCCTGGGCTCCTTTCTAGCCTAAAGAGTCAAATTCTCCAAGAAACGGGGATCTGGGGAACTGAATTCTAAGAAGCAGCCAAGGTTAATGTTATGATCACAAATCTTAGGCAATAAGAAGTTAATTTAGTAGGAAATTAAATACTGTGATTGAATGACTTGAAGAACCATTCAAAGATGCTGTAAGATTTCTGAGGCTTTGGAAAAATTTATCATATTATTTTCTTTCTCTCTCACAAATAAGTCAAGAGGTAGGTGAGGGATCTTCAAACGCAAGATGACACTGTTTTTCTCAACCTGGAATATTCATTCATGGTGTAAGTCCGATGCTTTTCCATTTCTTCCATCTCCCAACTAACAAGAAGCAGCCTATAGCTGAGTAGCCAAATGCTCATTTAATGCTCAATTTTAACGACAGAAATATAGATTGCTGACTGAAAGACAGGTGTAAATCTACCATATATATTATATCAGGTATGTTCTTTTTTGGTAAAAAAAATTCACATTTTAATTGAAGTGTAGGATCTATGTGGAAACTATTTCTTTGTTTAAGATCTCCAGTATTAATTTGTAATGAAAATATCCATTGGAGTGTCACACTATAAAAATGCATTCAGCCAGTTTTGTGATCTTTTTCCTTATAGAGGTCTTGTACAAAAAAAATTCTTTAAAAAGCAAATAAAAACCAAAATGAGATATCACCTGACCTCACACTTATTAGGATGGCTACTATTGAAAAAGCAGAAAATAACAAGTGTTGGCAAAGATGTGGAGAAGTTGGAACCCTTGTGCACTGTTGATGGAATGTAAAATAGTGCAGCCACTAGAGAAAACAATATGATGATTCCTCAAAAAATTATAAATAGCATTACCATATGATCTAGTAATTCTATGTCTGGGCATATACTCAAGAGAATTAGAAGTAAGATCTCAAAGAGATAATCGTATACCAATGTTCATAACAGTATTTTCACAATAGCCACAAGGTGGAAGCAACACAAGTGTCCATCAACAGAAGAATGGCAAAACAAAATGTGGTATAAACATACAGTGGATATTATTCAACCTTAAAAAGGAAGGAAATTCTGACAAATACTGCAACATGTATGAAACTTGAGGACATTATGCTAAGTGAAATAAGCCAATCACAAAAAGATATATAACATATGTTTCCACTTATATGAGGTCCCTAGAGCGGTAGTCAAATTCATAGAGACAAAAAGTAGAATGATGGTTTCTAGGGGTTTTGGGGGGGGATGGGTAGTTATTTAACGTGTATAGAATTTTTGCAGCTTT
This sequence comes from Equus quagga, assembly GCF_021613505.1. NCBI lineage: Eukaryota > Metazoa > Chordata > Mammalia > Perissodactyla > Equidae > Equus > Equus quagga. Next base: position 71,883,900 of record NC_060273.1, on the reverse strand, counting down.
GCAGGATGAAAAGAGATCTGGAGATTGGTCGCTCAACAATGTCAATATACTTAACGTTAATGAACTGTACGTTTAAAAATGGTTAAGATGGTAAATTTTATATGCGTTTTACCACACTCAGCTATTTATTCCCTAAAATTAAAATTTAAAAATTCTTCAGTGAGCACTGATATATTCATACATATATTCTTTTTATTTTTATTAAATATATTTCATAAAAGCCAATTATGCATCAAGGCCTAGGTAAGATGCTAGGGAAAAGCTGTTAAGCAAAAGTAGATATAATCATTGTCCTCTAGGAACTTTCAGTGTATTATTTAAAATTATGGCCCATTAGTGAGTGAAAACTGTTCTTAATTAAATCACTCTTGTCTACAAAACCACTATGAAAGAGCTTGTTATCTAACTTAGTTCTTATAAGAATCCTGTTAGGTAGATGTTGGCTTCATATTTTAGCTATAATGAAAATAAAAAATTGTGAATTTAACAATATTTAAAACTTGACATTTTGGCAATAAAAGGCAGTTTTAATATAAAATTTCTCATTTTACTGCTTTTTAAGCATCTTTGTGGTGTTTACAGTTCAAACACATAACGAATTTTACATATAATACAATGGTTTTTGTAAATATACTGAGATATACAATCATCACAAGAATTTGATTATAGAGTACACATCATTCAGTTAAGTTCCCTCTTACCTCTTGGATGTCACTTCCACTTCCAACCCTCAACACCAGGCAGCCACCAATCTACATTTTATCTTTATTGCTTTGTCTTTTCTGGATATTTCATATAAATATAATGAAACGCTATGTTGTGCTTTATGTTTGCTTCTTTCACTTTCACAATATTTTTGTGGTTCTTCCATATTGTAGCATATATGCCGTTCATTAGTGTTTTTAATCTAATATTCAATGTATATTTGAATATACCCCACCTACAGCCCAATAATGTTCTTTCTAGTCCTTTTCCCTTGATCCAGCATCCGGTAAAGCATTGCACATTGCATTCAGTTGCCATGTTTTCTTAGTCAACTTTAATCTAGAACCTGGGGGGAGCCAACTATTTTTCGTAACCTTTCTAGTTTCTTCTCTTTGTAGCACAGCTGAGGAGCAGTGAGCAAGTTTATGAAGGGTGATCGGAAGTAAGTCTTGGACATGAGTTACAGGGATCCTGGATCTGAATGGCTAAAATGATAAATCTGAGGATCAATGTGGGAGCAGATTGTGTAACTTGTTTCCTCTTAAGTATGAAGATAAGGTTAAAACAAAAGCCATTGTAATTCTTTATGGTGGTGGTGATGGGGAGGTTAATTTGGAGTGAGAAAATATATATTTCAGAATTTATCACTAGAATTTTCAAATTGGCCCACTAAAAGATTTTCAAATGATGAAAATCTCAGAAGAAGTCAACAAATGCCCACTTTGGCAAAAAGGACATAGTCCATTTCTATTTTGTATATATGTACACATATGTATACATATATATAGAAAACATACTTTAGTGTTCTCTAGTTACATCATGCATGTTAAGCTAAAGGGTGGGTGGCAAAGGAGATATTTGCAATCTTCCCCAAATGTTGAAGTGTGGAAAACAACAATAGTTAACATTAATGGAACACTTACTTTAGAGTCACATTATACATCATCTCAATAAACAATTATGAAATTGAATATAATTGAACTTCAGTTTTCATTGAAACTTTCTGTGCTGAAGGAAGAAATTAAAACCAAAAGTGGAGAAAAGACTTATCTGTACCTGGACTAGGATCTTAACCACCAGCAATGTAGTATACTATAGCATGCTCACAGAAATAACAATCGATTAAGCATTCAAATTTGGTTAAAATTACTTGAAGGTACAAATAGTGTACACGTGGAAATATAAAGCAGGACAATTGCAAATGCAAATAAAAACCTAGATATAGATCTGGAATCATCCACACTGAAATGATTTGAAGCTGTGTAAAAGGAAAATAAATGTTTTCCAAGGAAGTTCATGCAGGAAAAAGAAGAAAATCCGATCTGAATCAAATTTTGAGAATAACCTACATTAAAGAAGTGAGAGAAGAAAGAGGAATCATCAAAAAAAAAAAAAAAAAAGGAGAGGAGGCCAAAAAGAAAGTTTCAGAGAGGCATTTGTATGACACAAAGGTCAAGAAATTAAGACCCAAGGGAATACCACTGTATTTAACAGCTATAAAGCCGTTTCATTAACTTATTGCTTCCTAGATCCTATTTATTTTTGAATAGGATTATCACAGGATAATAGTTTCTTTACCTTTTCTTTACCTTGTTAGTGAAGAAGGGAGTCCTAATCAAGGGCTCTGGGGATGGCCAAAATGATGACACCCAACACTAGACTGAAGATAGTTTATTATTCACATACACTCATTGCCTGCAGGAGGAGGACGTCGCACATCACGTGGTGCTACACTGGGGAATAGACTGAACAAGTAGAGGCTATGAGAGGCAGGATTTGTAGCACCAAGAGGTGAAGTGAGCTCCATTTCCTGTGGGATGATATAATTGGCTTCTTTGAATAATTTGCACACTGACAGAAAACTCAAACTCCTTTGGTTGAGGACTGGCTGGAGTACAATTGGTCCCACTGATAGGAAAACTAACCTAGTGGAGAACCATTCCATTGGATGGGAGTCATGTCTGGCAAGAGCATGAGAACTCATGGTTAGACCTTTGGAGCCCTATAAGGCTCAAGGATGTCAAGGCAGGATTTAATATTGTATCTTAATTTCAGTCCTTATACAAGATATAGACATACTGCATGAGATTTGAAGCAAAGGAAAGGTATAAAACTGATAATCTTGAATATTAGGATGTTTGGTCTCTAGATCTTATTCTGTCATACCCGTCATTCATGCAAGTTTCTCTCTCTACATTTCATTTACCTCGCCTACACAATAAGGCACTGGACTAAATTGTCTGCAAGCATTTTTGATATTATAACCTGATAGGTAAAAATGTATTATAATGTACCTCTCAAATATATGTATATTCATTTTAATTATATAAATCATTACTGTAGTAAGGTATTTTGAACAATAGAGAACATAACCAAAAATAGAAATTAAAAGGATGCAAAAGGTAATACTGGAACTTTGTCAAACAACCAACTTTAGAAGCCACACAACATGATCAATGTTAAAAAATGCACAATGAACTTGGATTAAGGAAACCTTAGTCTCCCCCTTGCCACCCACATACGCTCAGCTTGTCTCTATAATATTTCTACTGTATAAAGTTGGGAAAGCAATAGACTAAATATCTCAAACTTCTCTTCTCTCTCAGGAACTCTTTAAAACAGTAAATTTTTCACTATTTGATTCCTAAAAGATCCTATTAGACAGGAAAGGCAGATGGAGGGTCAAACTCAGGAATCTAGCTAGGTTATTAGGGAATGTCCATTGTAGGCCCAGCCAAGCGGAGAACAGCTCCTGAGAAGTAAGAGTCAGTATGTGTGACGTCTAAAGTCAGGTTTGGTGATTACATCTTCTGGTATGTACAAAATTGTCAGAGTACTGAAGATAAATCTTGTTTCAGGTTAAGGTCGGGACAAAAACAAATGAACCATGCCATAGTATAGGTATAAAGAGAAAGAGATCATTGATCTATTTATCTGAATAATTAAAATTCAAAATGTTTTCCACTGAAATGCTTATTACAGAAGCTCTATAGGGCTCTTTCTTATTCTTCTATCCAAAGAGACAATAAGTTTGTAGGTACACCATTTATTTCCCATTTATGCAAAGGCATTCAGCTTATCACCATAAAAAATCACTTGGGGAAGCCTCTCTGCTTCTTAACCTCATAAAGAGCAATGCTATTTGGTAAACTTTACCTTTATTACCATAATAGCACATTTTAGTGTGTTTAAAATCCGAAGTCCTAGTTCCTTACTATCAAGGAATGGACTTAATTGTGCCTAACTCACATTTCTGCAAAGACTGACAAACGTGTGGAGCCTTAATATACTTTATGCAACACGGAATAAATAAGAATTTCCATTCTCCACTTTAAAAATACAACTTAAAGAAAATGTCAAAAAACCCTTTTTTGTACCACCCCTTCTTAAAAGCAAAGACTGTAACACAAGGTAGCAAAGTCAGTGTTTAAATAGACAGAGATAAAGTGGTTCACGGGCTTTACTTTAATGATTTAACTTAAGATGGGACTTCGATAATCTACAATTTTATATAGTTATTAATTAGTTACACCTAACTCACGTATGTATGAGGACTAAAGAAAATAACAAATCTGTAAAGCCTTATCACAGTTTTGATAATAGAACATACTTTATTAGTAAGAAATTCTCTTTTCTGTTTAAAGAAAAGAACAAAAAACAAAAACTGAAAACATTTCAAACCATTCTTTTTTGTATCAATATCTTTCGTAAAGGCAAAACACACGACACATCACAGGAAAGGCACAACTTCAAAAGACTAAGATAAGGTGGCTCATGGGCTTTACTTTAATGACTTGAAATAAGATGGAATTTCAATAATCTACAAGAGTAGATAGTTACCACAAAACTCATTCATATCACTCCTTGAATAACTATAACATTCCTGGAAATATAAGTAATTTTCCACTATTAATTTTCTCCTGAGAGTTTTGTACAAGGATTGTTTCTCATGTAACTGTAAATAAATATTTTAAGTATCCATTGTGTTCCTTCAGCAACTTAAGGATCTGAGAGTGACAGAAAACAAGAACCCATAAGAGACATGACATTTTTGCGTGGTTAAACATTTTTATTCAATAGATCATTGCTTTCATAGGAAAATATATATGCCCTATGTTTTCTAAGGCAAGAAATTCATTAAAATAATGTAGAGTCAGAAATACTGAATTGAAGAATTCCTGAACTTTAATATTAAAAAGAATGTATAGATCATATGTTGTATGTGCTAAGTTTCTTCATGTTATGTAACAAGCGTGGAAATATCCTTCAATGAAAGAAGAAGAGTAACAGGAGTCATTTCTTATATAAAGCCACATCAAGGAATCAGCATGGAAAATAATGATTAAATTTAAGTTGGTCACCACGTTTTCTAACAAGAGAAAAGAAAAAGAAAATATGTAGATTATTACATTAGAAATCCTGTGTGAGGCCCGCCATGTTTCCCCCAAATTAGGCTGTTTGACTATGGGAATCAACATGTAGAATCTATTTTCTGAAGGGCGAGGACTAGCCTGCTGCCCAGGCTCTGTAGCTATCCTTTCTCTTCTCTAGGCTAATGAAACCACTCTTGCTTGTTCAATGTGCTTCTATAAAAGCACACATTTTGACCTGAAAAGAGTGTAAGAACAAGCCCAGCCTTCTCTGCCTCAAAATAACACTGTTGCCTATTTAATTTTTATAGAATATAACCTTTTTTTAAAAATTTTTATTTTTATCGGATGTACATCATATTTCGAATTCTGTATACATTACATCATGTTCACCACCCGAATACTAATTATAGTGCATCCCCTCACATGTGACCCTAATCACCCCTTTTGCCCTCCCCCTTCCCCTCTTCCGCAATGGTAACCACCAGTCCAATCTCCAATGCTATGTGTTTTTTTTTTTTTTGTCGTTTTTATCTTCTACTTATGAGTGAGATCATATGGTATTTGACTTTCTCCCTCTGACTTATTTCACTCAGCATAATACCCTCAAGGTCCATCCATGTTGTCACAAATGGCCGGATTTCATCATTTTTTATGGCTGAGTAGTAGTCCAGAATATAATAATCTTATGTCTTGTACCCCACTGTCTTGATTCTGACCTTGCTCTTCATGCAGATTCCTATGGCTTTATTAATCCCACTTTGCACTGAGGAGCTACACTTTGGGGCAGATCATATTGAGATGTGTCTCAGAGGCTGACTGATCATCCTTAGATGAATATTTTGAATATTTTCTGGCCCTCAATTTCATTTGAAGGCATCCCTCTTGCCTCTTACCCCATCTGAGGAGCAGGAGGACAGACACTCTGCTGTCACTGCTTGCTGGGCCTACAGTTTCTCTACTGATGTTTCTCCAGCTATGACAATCCTGTTGAACTGAATTTCCCTGAGGTTTCTTCCTCTAGTATGGTCTTCCTTCCTATCCCTCTCGCTGTTCCTAAGCGCTGACAGCATATTGATCCAATCCTGGAAAGCCAGGATATTTTGAACCATCTCCACAGAAAGAGAAACTTTGTGTTTTATTCTATTGCTTGATTCACACAGAAATATTTAGTAGATTCAATCTTTAAACAAGACATAATTGAATACTTACTTTGAGATCAAGTGAGTGCATTAAAATCAAGCCTAATTAAAAGTTAAGAGAATAACAGAATTTCTGAAAGTCAGTTCAAAGCACAGTATTTAAGATACCTTCCTGCTTTATACTGTTTCATTCTACCTCCAGTCACTTTGGTTTTCCTGGGTGGTTTGTGATTATGAATGAATAAAGAGTGTGGAAAAAAGCTAAAACAAATATGCCATGCAGATAGAAATGAAAAAGTGTTTTGTAATCAATATATTACCTTAGTGTACTTAAAATAGAAGCCAAAAATTGTGTTGAGGTGAGAAATTAATCTAAATTAATCTATGGCTACTGTTGTTAACAACTTAATTAAATTTTATTCATTTAATTAATTTGGATGTCATGTGCTAAAAGATGAGAATAATTATAAAGATAGCCCCACAACAAAACTCTTCAGAAATGGTGATTTCTTTACATTGATGTTGTGTTTGTGCCTAAGTTCCATAAATGTGTTTCAGTTAATGCCAGTACCTATTATCTTAGAACTCTTAAATGAGGCATTAATATTTAAGATAAACAGATATGCAAATTTTGTTTCTTACCTAACTTCCCTGCAAAAAATACACACATTACTATATGTGTTGCCATCTGATCCACAGACAGGAAAGTACTCAGTGGTGCAACCCATCTTTGAGTCTGCATACTTGTCACAGTCAGGCTGTAAAAGTCAGAGACATTTTAAGATAAGTAATAATAATAATAATAATAACAATAAAAACATGAATAGCATCCTCCACAATCTTTGAGCATTCTGATGTACAAAATTTAGTCCTTTTCTGATTTGAACATTTGACTATTCTAATTTGAATATTCTAATTTGAATATTAGAATATTTCTTGGCGCATAGAAAGGGCTCTGTAAATATTTTGAATGAATAAATGAAAGTAACTAAATCACAAATCCTAGTCATATCTTTTTATTTCCTTTTTCACTATCCTATTCTGAGCTACCATCACCTCTTGCAGGACAACTGTAGTATCTGTCTAAGTGGTCTGATTATAGCCACTTTTCATGGCTCACAAAAGTTTCTACTGAATCCCTGCATCTTTGCTAAAAGCACTGCTCATTTTTCCTTATGACCAACATCACAATCCTTAACAGCCCATGAGACTAAATACCCCTGTGTTCCATCTGTCACTTCAGGTTGTTTTATGCCTTGATCTCTCTCTTTGTGCTCCAGTCTAAGAGATCTTTCCATTTTGGTCAATATACTACTCTTTCATTGTTATTCATAGTTCACTTGCTCTTTATTTTCCTAATGCATCTACGACACATCACCTCCCATCACATACTTCTTCAAACAACCCAGCGCTGGCCCAATCTTGTTATCTCCTGTCTCATCTCAAAATTGTGACACTGTGCTGCTGGAGAAAATAATATATACATTCATATCTTCTGATGCCATAACAAATACAAAGTTTGAATTTTCAATCATCCAAATGAGAGTTTACCTGATGTATTTCCAAACTTGCCGAAATTCCAAAGAGAATACCTGCAATCAGAGCATAAATTAATAATAATAATAATAATGATGATGATGATGATGATGAATGACTCATTCTTTGACAAGTAGTCATCTAAAAATAGAATAAATATTGTTCCCTTTAACAAGTAATGAAGTATGTATTTCTGATAGTGTCTCTCAAACTAGATATCAGTAGGCAAAAAAGAAAATCTAAAAACTAAATCTCAATCAATATTTATTCAGCATTCATTTGTGTCTGCTGTGAATATGGCTACATTTCACACACTTTCACATGTTGGTTTATATAGCTCTATCAACAATTCTCTTAAAAACAGGTAATTTCTCCACTTTGTCAATGAGAACACTGAAGCATAGTAAGAACATTGACTTACGTGAAAGCATTCAGTATTCAAGAAGTAGAATCTGCAATCAAATTCATTATATCTAGTTTAAGTCTCTAATGCTTTCAAAGCACCCCCTGCATCATCCATTGATGAGCATGGACATCAAGTAAATCATCATCAGGATCATCAGCGAGGGCCCTCTTCACAGTTGACCCACTTTTTGACAACTACTGAATGATTAAAAGTTTTCCATTGACTAAGAGAAAAATTACTCACCAGAGAAAACGGAAGATGCCAAAATGAAGAATGAAATAGCCTTGATCACTTGAAAGAAAGCCATTTGGTCTTTTCAGTGAACTTGCAATGAGGGTCTGGGAAAAGAAATGAGTTCAGTGAGTAGTCTGAAAAGACACAAATCCTACTGTTGGTACTCGGTGAACAATGAAAGAGAAGCCCAGAGGCTACTTCCATAAAGGATGCTCACCTCAAAGGAACATCTCTGCCCTGTAAACTATCCACTCCTACGCTCCCAGTTAGAAAGTTCCCTTTGGCCAGTCTTCATGAACTTCAGGAAGAATACAAATATTTATTTTACTTAAAACTGTTTATACTACATTACCATTTATCAAAAAAGCAGGAGTATGTATATACATATATAGATATTTTAAAAACAACAACAATGGAATGCTATAAAAGGATAGAAAGATTATCCCAACCAATCACTGATCTGCTGTCTGTCACTATAGATTAGAATGTGTTCTTTTTTGCCTGACTTAATTCATTCACAATAATTATTTTTGAGATTCATCTATGTTTCTGTTTGTATGGAGACGTGAATTTTTTTTAATCACAGAATACCATCCCATTTTTATGAATATACCATGGTGTGCTTATTCATTCACCTGTGTGTGGATGTTTGGGTTGTTTCCAGTTTGTGGCTAATTACAAACCAAGCTTCTATAACATTCTTGTACACAGCTATGTATGATATATACAGGTTTTTCCTCTTGAGTAATTAACTAGGAATTAGATAGTTGAGTTATATGATGGGATTTGAGAAACTGTTAAATTGCTTAACGTAATTTTTTAAAAATGAAGTCCAATATATCAATTTGTTCTTTTCTGAATCATACTTTTGGTGTCATATCTAAGACATATTTGCCCAACTGAAGGTCATGAAGATTTCCTCCTATTAAAAGTTAGTTTTCAGGTTTACATTTAAGTCTAAGATCATTTTGGTGCTAATTTTTTATATGGTATGAACTGAAGTTTATTTTTTGCATATGAATATCCAAATATTTGAGCATCATTTGGTGAAAAGGCTATCCATTCTCCAATGCACTGACTTTGCACCTTTGTCAAAATCAGTTCATACTTGTGTGAGTCTGTTTTCTTACTCTATATTAAGTGTCATCAATCTAAATGTTTGTCTTGTGGTCAATAAGAATCTTGATTATTGTATCTTTATAATAAATCTTGAGAACAGATGGTCTTAGCCCTCTAAATTTGTTTTTGTTTTTCAAATTTTGTGTGGATATTTTATTCTTTATATTTCCACATGAATTTTAAAATTAGCTTAATATTGATAGGGGTTATATTGCAAACATGGATTAATATGGAGGAGAATAAGCAATTTAGTAATATTGGGTCTTCTGACCAAATTCAAGTCATAGCTCTAAATTTATTTAGGTCTTCTTGAATTTCCCTTATCAAATGCTTATAGGTTTTAGTGTACAGTAAAACTTTCACATCTTTTGTCGGTTTCATCATTAATTATCTCATTTTTTATATTATTATAAATAGTATTCTAAATTTTAATTTTCTATTGTTGGTAGCTAGTATGTACAAAAATATTTTATATTAGTATATTGATCTTATGTTCTTCAATGTTGCAACACTCACCTTATAAATTCTAATATATTTTTGCAGATTTCATTGGATTTTCTACAGATAGTGATGTTATCTTTGAATAAGGGCAGAATTACTCTTTCCTTTCAATCTACATGAATTGTAATTTTTTTTCTTGCTGGATTAGCGGCTAGATCTTTCATAACAATGTTGAATAGAAGTGGTAAGGCAGAACATCTTTTTTCTTTTTTCCCTTTTTTTATATCTTAAGGGAAGTATTTTGAATTTTACTATTAAATATAAATCTGTGTTTTTTTGTAGATGCTGTTTACCAGGTAGAGGAAATTCTCTTTCATCCTCAGTTTGCTAAGGTTTTTAAAATTATTATTATTAAAATCAAGAATAGACTTTGGGTTTTGCCAAATTATTTTCTTGACCTAATAGATGATCATACATTTTTTCGTTTTGTCTGATGCTTGTTACTATGGTGAATTATATTGATTGATTTTCAAATGTTATATACAATTTGCATTTGGAGATAAACTTCACTATGTCACCTTACATATTTTTAGATTCAATTTTTTAAAAAAATTATTGTTTGAATTTCTATAATCAATGATCATGAATGATATTGGTAGGCATTTCTTTTTTCTTGTAATGTTTGTATGGTTAGACGTCAGTTTAACCGGCTTCTTGGAAAGACATGGAAAGCATATCTTCCCCTTCAATATTCTGCAAGATTTTGTTGAGAATTGATATTATTTCTCTACTCTAAGTTAGGTAAAATTTTTTAATAAAGTTTTCTGGGAAACTGTAAGTTATTTTTCTTAAAGCTTTCCTAACTGAAAACAATTTATTTAATAGAAATAGGACTCTTCAGGTTGTCTGTTTCTAGTGAGAGATATTTGGTATTGCATGTTGTTCAAGGAATTGTCCATTTCTTTTTAATTTTTTTTTTACTTTTCAAAGCTGTATTGAGATATAACTGACATATAACATTATGTAAGTTTAAGATGCACAGCACGATGACTCAATACATTCATATATTGTAAAAAGATGATCACAGTCTGATTATTTAACATCTCTGTCACCCTCATATAATTACCATTTCTTTTTTGTAGTGAGAACATTTAAGATCTACTTGCTTAGCAACTTTCAAGTATATAACACAGTATTATTAACTATAACTCGCCATGCTGTATATTAGATCTTGAGAGCTTATGCATCTTATAACTGGAAGTTTGTACACTTTGACCAACATCTCCCCATTTCACCAAACCCTAGCCCTGGCAACCACCATTCTACTCTTTATTTCTGTAAGTTTAGCTTCTTTTAGAATCCACATATAAGTGATATCAAATAGTATTTGTCTTTTTGTGTCTGACTTGTTTTACTTAGAATAATACTCTTAAGGTCCATCCATGCTGTATCAATTTACAGGATTTTCTTCTTTTTTATGGCTGAATAATATTCCATTACACATATATACCACATTTTCTTTATCCATTCATTAATTGATGAGTGCTTGAGTTGTCTCCAAATCTTGCTTACTGTGAATAATGCTGCAGTGAACACAGGAGTGCAGATAGCTCTTCGATATCCTGTTTTCATTTCCTTTAGATATATACCCAGAAGTGGGATTGCTGGATCATATGGTAGTTCTATTTTCAATTTTTTGAGGAACTTCCATATTGTTTTCCATAGTAGCCGTGCCAGTTTACATTCCCACCAACAGTGCACAAGTGTTTCCTTTTTTCCACACCTTCGCAACACTCATCTCTTGTCTTTTTGCTGACAGCCATTCTAACAGGTATGAGGTGATATCTCATTGTGGTTTTAATTTGCATTTCCCAAATGATTAGTGATGTTGAGCATCTTTTCATATACCTGTTGGTCCCTTGTATGTCTTCTTTGGAAAGATGTCTATTCAGTTCCTCTGCCCATTTTTCAGTTGGGTCGTTTGGGGTTTTTTTGTTATTGAGTTGTATGATACTTATATATTTTGGATATTAACCCCTCATCAGATATATGGTTTGCAATTATTTTCTTTCACTCCAGAGGTTACATTTTCATTTTGTGTTCATAGGTCCCTCCCTGAAGCCAGAGTTCATGGGTGTTGTTTGGCAGCCTGAGTTCACAGGGGTCATCCACGGCCATGGGGACAAGCCAGTGATAGGATGTGCCAGGAGCCTGGGTTTACTGGAGCCCACTGGGAGCAGCCAGATGTCACAGGAGCCAGGCAGTGATGAGATGAGCTTGGAATGTAGGTTCACAGGAGTCCTCTAGGAGTCTGGTACCACAGAGACAGATGGAGTGGGCCAGAAGCCTGGAGCCAGTGGAGGTGCCTGGTGCTTTGGGAGCTGGCAGCTATTGTAGTGGATTGGGGCCCTGGGTTCATGGGAGCTCACTAGGAACCTGAAGTTGCAAAAGCTGCCTGGAGCCACACTGTGGCCACTGAGAGGCCTGGAGTTACTAGAGCTTATGGGCGCCTGAGTGGGCCAGTAGCCTGAGTTCCCAGAGGCCCTCTGAGCCTGGATTGGATGAAGCTGCTGGAGCCCTGGGCACTGCCTGGGGCCACTGGAGTCAGCAGGCACCTGGGTGAGTCCGGGGCCTGGATTCCTGGAGCCAGGCAGGAGCCTGGTGATATGGGAACTGCCTGAGACTGCTGGAGCTGCCTGGTGCCTGGATGCAAGAGGTGCCTGGGTTCCCAGGAGCCTCTAGGGAGCTCTGCCATGGAAGCTGCCTGGAGCCACTGGAGTAGGCAAGTGTTAGGGTGAGAAGGTTTCTTGATTCACAGAAGCCAGCTGGGAACTTGGTGCCAAGGAGGCCTCCTGGGGCCCCTGGAGACATGGTGAGGAGTAGGGGTGGCATAGGTTCTCAGGGACCCACAGGGAGCCACCCAGGGCTGTGGGAGGCAGCCAGGTGCTGGGGCACGCTGGCTCAGGGGCCCACAGTGAGGATCTTGCCTCTCCCACAGGCAAGATGTCTCTCTCTGCGCTGGGCTGCCTGGGCTTGTGAGAGGAGTGATGGGGGTGGTGTGAATCTATATTTCCCACCCTCCTCAATGGTCTTCTTATTTTGGGGCTTCACTGAGGTGCTGTAATTCCTCACCCGAAATCCTAGGCTCTTATGAAAGTATTTTTCGTTCACAGATACTTATTCAAACTGGTGTTTCTTGCAGGGGAGAGGAGCAATAGAAGTTCCTATGCTGCTATTAGCTGACCTCACTCTGTGCATTGAGTCCTTTACCAGGGCCATGCCTCACAATTAGTGGGTAAACATCTGTTAAATTCTTTATTTCCATCATTTCTTGCTGTTCTTGAGAGATTAATGAGGACAAGAAGAATAGGTCTTCCAAATGTGTCAAATAAGGATGCAAAACCTGGGGATGGAAGTTAATCTGCTGAAGATGGGACTCTTCAAAGAATACGACACTTGAATCTCTAGTTATTTGTCCACCGGGGAATGGCTGGTTTATTAGTGATAGAGTTGGACCTCCTCAATATTTCCATTTATTGCCTCATTCTAATTAGCAGTCTATTGGACATGAAATGGCATCCTTATCATTAATGAACAAATTTCCTTTTTTTTTTCTTTTTTCTTGTCATTTTCCAGTTTCTCTGGAGAACAATTTTATTGGGCCATGTGGTAATCCTTTGAATTACCAGGGGATGTATAAAAGAGTGAAATTAACTGAATGGATTGTTTTACCAACTTTGTGATCCCTTAATTTGAATTTCTTGTAATTTCTGACTCAACCTGTTTTCATCCCAGAATATTTCTATCTTCCTCATTACTAGAGTGTGACATTTCTTTGAGTTGAAAAGACCACTATATTTGGAGGCTAGAGATCTGGATACTCTTTCAATTTCTCTAATTAAGCAATTTGACTGACTCCTCTTTCATTTCCTGACTTTGATTTTCTTATTTGTAAACCAGAATAACCAGACTGAATGATCTTTCTGAGCTCAATTAAACCCTGATGACTTGATATGTGGGCTGTAAGCTCTGTATCATCCAATATCAGGAGGAAATTAAATGATGCTCTGGTGTCAGATATGACCATGGGAAAACCCACAGATATGATGGTTGTCACTAGGAGGAAGACCCAGAAGGAGACAGGAAGAGTGTTAAACCTAGAATGAATACTCAGTTTTTGTCCTGCAGAGAGCTGATCTTCAGATTTTCATGTCCATTCAAATCACTTGGAGATTTTGTTAAAAAGCAGATTCAGATTCATTGAGTCCATAATGGAGTATGAAATTCGACACTTCTGTAAGTTCCCAGGTGATGCTTATGTGATTGCTGTATGGGGCAAAATTTGAGTAGCAAGCCTGTAATGTTTGATTGCCAACGGACTAATAATTCACCAAAACTAAGCTGCAATTCCCACACCATATCTGTCAGTGTTTTAGCAGATTAGGTATGAAAATATTGGAAATTATTGGCAGCAATCCAAATCCTGATAAGAATTTTGAAATAATAGAATTCTTTTTTAAGCTGTTTTTACTTTTTTATTTATTTAATTTTTTTATTGAGGTAACATTGGTTTCCTACATTATATAAATCTATACAAAAGTTGAAATAATAGAGTTATTAATCAGGATCTAACTTGAACATTTTCTTGACTTTAGGAGAATGCTGTTGAACACAGAGGATTATGGCTAGCAGGGGTGGGACAAGAATGAAGTGATTGAGATACTGAGCATGGGTACAAAAATTAGGAAGTTGCTAAAAAACTCTATAAAGAAGACAAATATTTTTTAACCTTTAGTAAATTTTTTATTATCAAAATGTTTTAAATTTACAGAAATTTTGCAAGAATAGATCAGAGTTCCTGTATACCTCACATCCAGTGTCTCCTAATTATTAACATCTTACATTAGTATGGTACAATTGTCACAATTAATAGCCCAATATTTTTTTGCCTTTTTGTAATTTCAGCTTTACTGAAGTATAATTGACATATAAAATTATAAGCTATTTAAAGTGTATTTTATGGTGATTTGATATACGTTGTGAAAAGATTCTCCCCATCTAATTAAGACTTTCATCACCTCACATATTTATCACTGTGTGTATGTATATGTGTAAACATTTAAATTCTACTGTCTTAGTAAATTTCTATTACACAATAGACTGTTATCAGCTATAGTCACCATGTTTTACGTTAGTTCCTCAGACCTTATGCATCTTATAGCTTAAAGTTTGTACCCTTTTACCAACTTCTCTCTATTTCCTCCAGCCCCTAGTTCCTGGAAACCACTTTTCTACTCTTGGTTTCTATGAGTTTGCCTTTTTTAAAAATCCACATGTAAGTGATATTATGTTGTATTTCTCATTTTCTATTTGGCTTATTTCACTTAGTAAAACGCTCCTGAGGTCCATCCATGTTGTTGCAAACAGCAGGATTCCTTCTTTCTCACGGCTGAATAATACTCCATTGTATATATATACACATATATACTACATCTTTATCCATTCATCCGTTGATGGACACTTAGGTTGTTTCCAAATTTTGTCTATTGTGAATAATGCTGCAATAAATGTGGGAGTGCAGATAGCTCTTGGATATACTGCTTTCATTTCTTTTCAATATATACCCAGAAGTGGGATTGCTGGATCATGTGGTAGTTCTATTTTTAATTTTGGGGGGAGCCTCCATATTGTTTTCCATAGTGACTGTGCCAATTTATATTCCCACCAACAGTGTAGAAGGATTCCCTTTTCTCTACATCCTCGCCGACACTTGTTATCTCTTGTCTTTTGATAATAGCCATTCTAACAGGTGTGAGGTGATATCTCATTGTGGTTTTAATTTGAATATCCATGATAGTTAGTGATGTTGAGTATCTTTTCATATACCTGTTGGCAATTTTTATGTCTTCTTTGGAAAAATGTCTATTCAGATCGTCTGCCCATCTTTTAATTGGATTATTTTGTTTTTTTGCTATTGAGTTGTATGAGTCCTTATATATATTTTATATATTAACCCGTTATCAGATACATGATTTGCATATGCTTTTTCCCATTCTGTAGGTTGCCTTTTCATTTGTTTATGGTTTCCTTTGCTGTGCAGAAGCTTTTTAGTTTGATGTAATCTCACTTGTTTATTTCTGCTTTTGCTGCCTTTGCTTTTGATGTCAAATCCAAAAAAACAATCATTGCAAGACCAGTGTCAAGGAGTTTACCTGTATGTTTTCTTCTAGAAGTTTTATGGTTTCAGCTCTTACATTCAACTCATTAATCCATGTTGAGTTAATTTTTGTGTATAGTATAATATGGGGGTCCAGTTTCAGTCTTTTGCATGTAGCTGTCCAGTTTTCCCAATAACATTTATTGAAGAGACTGTCTTTTCCTCATTGTGTATTCTCAGCTCCTTTGTCATAAATTAACTCACCATATATGCATGGGTTTATTTCTGGGCTCTCTATCCTGTTCCATTAGTCCATGTGTCTGTTTTATCCCCATACTATGCTATCTTGATTACTATAGATTTGCAATATAGTTTGAAATCAGGAAGTGTGATGCTGCCAGCCTTGTTCTTTCTTAGGATTGTTTTGACTTTTGTAGTTGCATATGAATTTTAAGATTTTTTTTTTCTATTTCTGTGAAAAATGCCATTGGAAGTTTGATAGGGATTGCATTGAATGTGTAAACTGGTTTGGGTAGTATAGACATTTTAACAATATTAATTCTTCCAATCCATGAGCACAAGATATCTTTCCATTTACTAATGTTTTCAGTTTTTTTCATCAATGTCTTATTGTTTTCAGAGTAGAGATCTTTTGCCTCTTTGGTTAAATGTATTCCTAGGTATTTTATTCTTTTTGATGCAATTGTAAGTTAGATTGTTTCTTAATTTCACTTTCTGATAGTTTGTTTTGAGTGTATAGATATGGAACTGATTTTTGTATATTGATAGTGTATCCTGCAACTTTATTGAATTCATTTATTAGTTCTAATATTTTTTTGGTGGGGTCTTTAAAGTTTTCCGTATATCAAAACATGCCTTCTGCAAATAGAGATAGTTTTACTTCTTCCTCTCTGATTTGGATGCTTTTTATTTCTTTTTCTTGCCTCATTGCTCTGGCTAGGACTTCCAGTACTATGTTGAGGAAAAGGGGTGAGAGTTGGCATCCTTGTCTTTCTACTGATCATAGAGAAAAAGCTTTCAGCTTTCACCATTGAGTATGATGTTAGCTTTGGCCTTGTCATATACGGCCTTTATTATGTTGAGGTAAGTAATAAGGTACTGCAGTATCCAGTTTGTTGAGAGTTTTCATCAAGAATGGATGTTGAATTTCATCATGTGATTTCTTTGCATCTATTGAGATGATCATCTGATTTTTATTCTTCACTTCTTAATGTGATGTTTCACATTGATTGATTTGTGAGTGTTGAGCTATCCTTGCATCCCTGGAATAAATTCCATTTGATCATTTTGTATGATCCTTTTAATGCGTTATTGAATTTGGTTTGCTAATATTTTGTTGAGGATTTTTGCAACTGTGTTCATCAAGGTTTGTAATTTTTTCTTCTCACAGTGTCCTTGTCTGGTTTTGGTATCAATAAGTTTGGAAGTGTTCCTTCCTCTTCTTTTTTTTGGAAGAGTTTGAGAAGGATTGGTATTCTTCTTTAAATGTTTAGTAGGATTCACTAGTGTAGCCGTCTGATCCTGGACTTTCCTTTGTTGGGAAGTTTTGATTACTGATTCAATCTCTTTGGTAGTAATTTGTCTGTTCGGATGTTCTACTTCTTCATGATTCAGTCTTGGTAGGCTGTCTGTTTCTAGGAATTTATCTATTTTTTCTTGGTTTTCTAACTTTTTGGTATGTAATTGTAAATAGTAGTCTTTTATGATCCTTTGTATTTGTGTGGTAGCAGTTGTAATGTTTCCTCTTTCATTTCTAAGTTTGTATCTTTGATCTTTTCTATTCTTTTTAGTCTCTATTTCACTTATTTTTGCAGTTTCCTTCCTTCTACCAACTTTGAGCTTAGTTTGTTCGATTTTTCTGGTGCCTAGAGGTGTAAGTTTAGGCTATTTATTCGAAGTCTTTCTTGTTTCTTAATGTAGGCATTTATCACTATGAACTCCTTGAAGTGTGAGTATCAAGATAAATTATTTGAAAGTTTTCTTTATGTGAGAATTAGCTAATATCTCCCATTTGCGTATTTATTCAACTATTTATTTAAATCACTATTGACCCATGGATATTTATTTTATACTTTGAGTTATAAGCCAACACCACTTTATTTTGTTGTTCAAATTGTTCTAGCTTTGGCCATTGGGAATTCTTTCATTTGTGTCCTGTGTCTTTTTGATATATTCCCATCTTTTGTTTTTTGAGCACTTTCTTGCACTATAAGATGCTCTGCGTTCATTTTGTATATTCTTTGCTCCAGCCTTAGAATTTGCCTTTTCTCCAAGACCGTCTCAGTAGGCAACATATTTGTCTATATATATATATATTTTTTTTTTTCTTTTGAGGAAGATTAGCCCTAAACTAACATCTGCCTCTAGTCCTCTTCTTTTTGTTGAGGAAGACTGGCCCTGAGCTAACATCCGTGTCCATCTTCCTCTACTTTATATGTGGGACACCTACGACAGCATGGCTTGCCAAGCGGTGCCATGTCTGCACCCGGGATCCAAACCCATGAACCCCGGGCCACCAAAGTGGAATGTGTGCACTTAACTGCTGCGCCACTGGGCCAGCCCCTGTTTGTCTATATTAACCTGTGTGTATAGGATTATCTGTAATATGTCTTTCTCTCCCTTTCTCTCTTTCTTTCTCTTTCAATGTACACAACCTTGAATTTCTACTGATATCTCCAACTCTCATCCAGTACTGCATGACACTGGATTTTTTCTCACTTTCTTGCCTTGCATATCCACAGCTTCCCACTTTAGTAGTGAGAAACCTGGCTGTCACCATCTATTATCCATTTCTTTATTTGTTAAATCCCTGTATTTATACACAGTGGTTTTAGAATTGTTTAAATCAAAATTAATAATGTATCGTGGCTCTTATAACCGGTACAAGTAAAATTTATGACAAGAGCACAAAGAATGGCAAGGATGGGGGATAAAAATACACCGTTGTGAGGTTTTCACTTTATACATAAGTCCTTTGAGTTTCTATATAAGTTTTAGAGTTCATTGTAAACACCCAACAAAAGAAATTACTAAGATTTTGATTGGGATTTCGTTCAGTCTGTAGATCCATTTGGAGAGAACTGATGTCTTCACAATATTGGTTTTCCAATCGTGAATTTGGAATATCCTTCAACTTATTTAGATCTTTAATTTTGTTTAAAACTATTTTGTAGTTTTTACTATAGAAGTATTTCCTATATTTTAAAGAACTATTTCTAAATCTTTTTTGTTTATTGTGTTGTTGAATATAGTTTCATATTAATTTTTATATTAATTATTTGTTAGTTTTTTTATAGATTTAAAATTGAATTTTCTGTACATATTAACCTTACATCCATTGACTCAATAAGTTCATGTGTGAGATTTAATGGCGGACGGCCTTGAAAGACAAAGTGTCAATGGAGTACAAGTACTTAGGGAAAGCCATTAGACTACAATGCACAACTGACAAATGTGAAAGGAGATGGCAAGGGAAGGAATACTGGGGTAAAAAGAGCCTCAGACTTCAGTGCAGTTCTGAGAAAGCCTCAGTGAATCATGGAGGAGCATTATTTCTATCCAAGCTATGTGGTGGATCTGGAAGTCACCGAATCTGGTGACAACCAAGTATGTGCACTCCTCAGAGCTGATCAACAAGTTCTTTCTTAAAGGAAGATCCAATTAATGTACCACTTTGGCTGCCATGATTCACCATTTCTGCTCATGGACCCACTTCTTCATATATGTTTGAAGAGCAACTGCTCCAGTGTCCAGAGGGCCTGTTTTCCTGAAGGTAAACTAAGAAGAAGGAGGTTAATAAGACTAACTCTGGTCACCTTCTTAGAACCATAAGTGGTAATCATTGTTATCCCTGCTTTACTATCTGTATTAATTCCACTCACCTCAGCTGTCTGTTTTGCTGGTCTCAATTGCTTTATGTTGTGATGTAAGTCAAAACCTCATTTCTGAGGTATTTGAGCCCTGGGTAACCACAGCTTTCTCAGGCTGGGGTTACTGCACTTGCCATTTATAGTCACAATTGGGAAAGGCAGCAGCAAGGGGCATCCATATGGATTAACTGAGTTTTGCATATATTTCTTTTTGCCTCCACTGTGTAAATGTATGCCTCTTCCTGTTGATTAGAGTCAGTTACTCGTACCAAGATAAATAACTCTTTTTATTGATTACTGTTCCTTGGATACAAGAAATCCAAAGTCCCAGATGGTAGTTTTAGCTTGTCATTCAGTGGTACCCTTGCAAAACATGTGCTTTATTTGGAAACCAGTACCTCTAGACAGCACAGTGCCCAGAGTTACAAGGACAGGAAGTACAAAGTCCTCCAGTAGAATATTGGAGAGATGACTTGTGGTATCACTTCTATCAGAAGATTGATGTATTCTTGTTGAGGATGCAAAGAACATATATATGTCTCTAATTCAGTGTATATAGTGAATTCTGAAGGATCATACTTCATCCTTGCAGAGAATTGTCTCTGATCTGGTGCTTAGGCTATGCCTTCAGCAGGTCATTCCAGTGCTCTGGAAGACCAGCAGCTTCTGGTTGGTACTGTATGTGATACAACAAGTGTATCCAATAGTCATGATCCCATTCCAGTGACATATTAGCTGTGAAAGTGGGTAGATGATATGTTGTTTAGGGTCTCATGCTCATGAATCAGGTACCCTGTAAGCTCCTGGATAGTGGTGTTGATTGAGGCTTTTCAAGCTGGAATTACAAACCCACACCTGAAATAAGTGTCTGTTACTATGAGAATGAACTACTAGCCTCTCAAGAATGGGAGAATGGAAGGTACTTAATGTAGTCAAGTTGTCATCAAGCTGATACCTGGTCTCCTCAAGGAATAGGAATATTCAGGACACATTGTTGATCTTTGTTGCTAGCCAGTTGAATATTTAGAGTTAGGAGTAGCTCAATAGGCCTTGGTAAATGAGATTCATATGTTGGACCCATGTGTAGCCTTCATCTCTGCCACAGTGGCCCACTTTAGACATGATCACATTGTATTTGTACTGCTGTGTCTGGTGGAAAAGCAAACATCAAATGGCTGAGTCATTCTGTCTACTTGGCTATTCAGTATCTCTTTCATGATGGATGCTTTTTGTTTGGCATTACTATGTGATATAAAGATCTTCACACTCATAAAAACTTTGCTATGTCATCCACATGCCTTTACTCCAGTCTCCATCCTTTTCCAATGTCCATGCATTCATTTATATATATATATATATATATATGTATGTATGTATATTCTCACCACAAGCTACTTCTCCTTCCACACAAGGTGGTAGATTCTGTCCATTGAAAAGATTTTCCATCAGAACTTTCAAGGCTATAACTTAATGTGGCTGTAGCTCAACTGTCTGATACTTCCAGCTTGCACTGACATACTAACCCAATGCATCTGTAAGCCAAGTTCAGGCTTTTTATACCTTCTCAGATCTTCTACAGGATCCACCCATATGCCTATATGTATGAAGTAATTCATACAGAATCTAAGGGCAATTAGTAAAATTGTATTATCTAGCTTCTCCTTTGTTTCTAATCCTGCCACCATACTGGCCTCAAATATTTCAGACAGTACCCTTACACAAAAGTGAAACTCTGCTTTGTAATTTTTAGCGATTGATGCAGCCTCATAGTCAATAATTTCTTAGCTTTTAACTGGAAGAGGCAACATACATCTGGATTGATTTGTCCTAGAAGTTAAACATTCCTTTATTTTCTTTTTCTAATTATTGCAAAATAATTTACAGGGCTTTTTTTCCCCCAAGTGGATGTCTTCTAAATTTAGTATGAAAGTGATCTGTTTTTTGGGTGCTTTGACTCCTGCAAATAGAATATTATAGTCATATGCCACATAATGACATTTTGGTCAATGATGAACCACATATAGGATGGTGATCCTATAAGATTAGTACTATATAGCCTAGGTGTGTAGTAGGTTATATTATCTAGGTTTGTATAAGTACACTCCATGATATTTGCACAATGACAGAATCATCTAACGATGCATTTCTCAGAACGCACCCCTATCACTAAGCGACACATGACTGTACACTGACACAAAGATTCTTTTGGATAAACTTGTTAAAAAGAGACAAAAGCATATAGAGAAAAAATTGATTATGCATAAAAATGGCTCATTATTTGGGCTATAATGTGTTTTATCAAACATGGTAAAATAATTCCAATTTTTCCCACTCAATCACTCACCCAGATGAGATATATGCCTTCTTAGGAAGAGTAAAATAATGCAGATAGAGTTCTAAACATTTTTGTCCTGGAAAATTTGTTTAAAGTATTTGCAAAAGGAAGAATCAGGCACCACAACTTCAGCTCAGGAAACTGAAGGGATATTTACTGATTTAAAATTAATCATTGTTCAAGCTATCTCAATAGGAGTTGCAAATTATTAAAACAATCTTAACTAGAGAATATAGTATGGGTTTGAAAATGCTCAAATAAAAACATAGGACACAACTCAGTTAACTCAAAATGGATTAAAGACTTGCATGTAAGACCTAAAACCAAAAACTCCTAGAAGAAAACGTAGGCAGTATGCTTCTTGACATCAGTCTTGGTGATGATTTTTGGACTTGATACCAAAAGCAAAGGAGCAAAAGCAAAAATAAACAAATCAGACCACATCAAACTAAAAACCTTCTACACATCTTTGTAAGGAAACCATCAACAAGACGAAAGACAAACTACAAAACGGAAGACAGTATTTTCAAATCATATATATGATAAGGGATTAATATCCAAAGTTTATAAAGAATTCATAAAACTCAATAGCAAAAAAACTATTCAATTTTCAATTAAAACATGAGCAGAGAATCTGAATAGACACTTTTTCAAAGAAGATAAACAGATGGCCAACAGGTACATGAAAATATGTTCAACAGTACTAATCATGAGAGAAATGAAAATTAAAACCCCAATGAGATATCACCTCACACTTGTTAGAGTGGCTGTTATCAAAAGGACGAGACATATCAAGTGTTGTTGAGGATGCAGAGAAAAAGGAACACTTGTGCACTGTTGGTTTGAATGTAAATTGGCACAGCCACTATGGAAAACAGTATGGAGATTCCTCAAAAAATTAAAAATAGAACTACTAGATGAACCAGCAATTCCACTGCTGGGTATTTATCTGAAGGAAGCAAAAACACTAATTTGAAAAGATATATATACCTCCGTGTTCTTTGCAGCATCATTTACAATAGCCAAGACATGGAAACAACCTGAGTGTCCATCGATGGATGAATGAATAAAGAAAATGTGGTATGTATATATATATATATATATATACACACACACAATGGAATATTATTGAACCACAAAAAAGAATGAAATCTTGCCATTTGCAACAACATGGACAGAACTTGAAGGGATTATGCTAAGTGAAACAGGTCAGACACAGAAAGACAAATACCATATGATCTCACTTATATGAGGAATTAAAAAAGAAAACTCAGCTCACAGATACAGAGAATGGATTGGTGGTGGCCATAGGCAGGAGCTGGGGAGTAGGTGAATGTGTGAAGGAGGTCAAAAGGTACAAATTTCCAGTTATAAAATAAGTAATGGGAATGTAATGTACAGCATGGGGACTGTAGTTAATAATACTGTTTTGCGTATTTGAAAATTACTAGGAGAATAGATCTTAAAAGTTCTCATCACAAGAAAAAAATTCATAATTACGTACGGTGATGGATGTTAACTAGACTTATTGTAGTGATCATCTTTCAATATGTACAAATATCAAATCATTATGTATCCAGTATAACGTTATATGTCAATTATATCTAAATTAGAAAAACATAGGATATAATATTACCCTGTTGACAATTAGTGGGGTACTCAATGAAACAGTTTGAGTGGTTCGACTTTGATTCACAGTTTTTATATCAGCAGCTAAATAAATCCACTGATTTTATTATATAATCTCTGATTTTGTAATGACCCACATTCTATGGTAACTCTGGTTTACAAAACAAAGCACAATATTTATCAACTGAAAAATTAGCTCTTTATGAAACCACTCTTCTGATGGAAGCTCACATTTCTGTATACTTATATAGCAATACATTTCTATATATTTATATAGCAATATAGCATCCTTAAGCCTGCTATCCTCTTCCTTCTCCCTGATGGAGGGAATTGTATGTGAGAGACTAAGTCCTTTTCTGTGCTCCAATGCACTTGACTGATAGAGACTTAAAGAATCTTGAAGACTTTATTTCACTAGTGGTTCTTTTCCCAGAAAATTCTGAGGGAGATTTGTGCTCCAAATATGCAGTGATTGACTCTCATTCCTTTATTCCTTTTATAAATCTTCGTCCTCTCCTGTTAGTCCTACTCAACTGTATATACTGATATATATCATCTGTGAGAGAGTATCATTGTTCTAATAGTGCTAGATATGTAGTACACCTGCTTGCTCTCCCTTGCTGCCACTGCCTCTGGCTAAGGAATTTGCTTGGAGGGAGTCTGTGTGATTCATTTTCCAGGATCACACTGCTCCAATCCTTCTCACAAAAGGCACTTAGAAATGTGCCTCCACTTGGAGGTCTATTATCTATCTACATTCGCTTTCTTCTGAGGTAATCCCTCATGGGTTATCACTTTCCAGTCTTTAAAACATTGTGCTTTACTGATAAGGCAGAGCAGAGGACATATGGTCTGTGAGGTAGTAAGCCAATCCATGGTCCCTCAGGAATGATTCTGTGCATCGAGGAAGAAGATCATAGCTTCAAAAGTGAGCACAAATTCCTTGTCCCAGTTTCTCTTCTAGCAATTATGGGAGAAACTTTTGTTGACATATTTATTTCTATCAATTCTAAATCAGTGCTTTGCTTTTCTTGAGCAATTGCAGGGATGGAGGGATGGAAGAATAAATGAGCTAAGTTGACAGTTTCATTGCAGTCTTCTCCTAGAAACTGGTCCTAAAATAAAATAAAATGCAATCGTCTCTCCATAGGGACTATGTCTGTGGAGTGCATGAAAATGATGCAAGTATTTTATCCAAAGAGAATGTGCCTTTGTTCCTTTCCAGAATTTGGTTTCATGTAGTAAAGCTGAACTCTTTGATCTCTTCAGTTCTATTGATCCTTTACTCTCAATTTGTGGCATTATCGTCTTCAGTTCTTTCTTTTGAATGAAAGTGTTATATGATATATATTTACCATATTGTTTTTCACTGTTTAATGGAAGCCTAGAAGAATGGTTAACACATAATAGAATTTCCTATTTGGAAGTATATTTCAAATACACACAATCATAAGAGTAATCTGAATGCTTTTACATAGTAGATTCCTGAGATCTCACCATTAATATGGATTAGAATTTCCAGGACAGGGTCATTAGATTACAGTGGATTGAGGAACTCACCACATAAACTTTATCATCAGGTAACTTCCAACCATAGAATGTGTGTTTTATTGAATGAAATGCTGCATCTGAATAGAAGTCCTATGAGATACATGGTGTTTGGGAGATATTTACTGGGCAAGACTAATTGAAGCTGCTCAACGAATGTATGAGTAAATGAAGGAAAAAATATATAGTAACCTTCATTCATTCATTCTGTCCTTAAGTTAATGTAAGCAGTTCAAAAACAGTGTGACCAAATTGTTTCAAGCCCTTGTAAATATTCTTTCAAGGGCCTGGCCCCGTGCCAGAGTGGTTAAGTTCACGCTCTCATTTTCAGCGGCCCAGGGTTTTGCCAGTTCCGATCCTGGGCGCGGACATGGCACTGCTCATCAGGCCACGTTGAGGTGGCGTCCCACATGCCACAACTAGAGGGACCCACAACTAAAATATACACCTATATACTGGGGGTATTCGAGGAGAAAAAAGCAGTAAAAAAAAAAAGAGATTGGCAAATGTTGTTAGCTCAGGTGCCAATCTTTAAAAAAAACAAAAGTTCTTTCAATAAGCTATGCTGTATCCTTTTCTTGAGGTAGTAGATACACAGGAACTACTATTTGTCAATGTCTACATTAGACTTTTTTTTAATTCAACCTATATTATTAAATTCCTGCTATATATCAATCTTGGTGACAGAAGTAAGAATAAAATGGTAAGCAAGACCGATAACGTCATTTGCCTCAAGCGACTTACACTTAATCAGTTAACAATATTCTAAAAAGTTAATCTGAACTCGTGTTGTTCATTTGAACACTGTCTCTACCCTAATATGTATGGTTATCCTCATAAGCACACTTCTTAACAAAGCACACTGTTTTCCAGGTGTGGCCATTGGGATCTCTTTCAGTTGGGAACTGTGTCTCTTTTACATGTCACCATTGTTTTTTTGTTTGAACACTTCTTTATTCTCTGGGACTACAAGATGCCTCAGGCTCAAGCTGCTTATTCCCTGCCCTAGTCCTAAAATCAGACATTTCTCAAAAGACCCATATTCCTTTTATTGGAAAATAGGATTAGAAAACAAGATGTAAGTGTCAGGTGTGCTGTTTTCTATGGGGGTATCGTTGTTTCCAGGCCTTCTCAGCTGACAGAGCAAAGAAATATATGTGCATGTACTATATATTTCCAATGAACAAGTAGAATCCAAGTCCACTTTTCTAAAGTTTACTACTTACAAAGGAACTGCTCCAAACACCTAGAATCCGAATTTAGGTCAACTAGTTCCTTTTTTTCACCCCAGTCCAAAGATCAACAAGATAACATGTGAACACAAGGCCTCTTAAATGTATGAGAGAAAGTGCAGGAATAAAGTCCTCTTTACACACATAAGGAGCTACTTCCTCTCCCAACCTTTTGGTAAGCTTACAAAAATGTATGCTGCATTTAAGAAAATATTTACCTCTGAACCTCAGGATTTCCCTCAGGAAAATAGGAACTGTTAATTCTGGAAGGAATGTTGTACACCAGGGTTAGCTACCTAAATTCCCACATAACCTACCTCACACAGAGAAGGGGATGAAGACAGGTTAACAGCTCTGGAGACTGGTTATCTCTTTTGGCTTTTCTCCACATTCACATAGATCCAACTAAGGAGTTCCTCAATCTACCGGTGAGTGAGGAGCTTGACGGAGAAGGTAAAGCAGAAGGCCCAAAGTGAATAAGACGTACTGATATTCTCTGTTCTGCCTAGAGGGCTTAAAGTATCTCATGCGAGGCTAGAGACAATTTGAAGACAATGTGTTCTGATAAACTCACAAATAATGGAGGGAGAAAAGGTAATAAGAGTGGTTACAGATTCTAAGATAGAGAAGAGATGAGCAAGTTTTCCAAGCAAATGGCCTAAAGAGGGACCAGAGAATCAAAGCAAGAAAAAGAAGAGTTTGGGGAACTATAATTAGACAGGGACATGCCTCTTAGAAGTTTTCTACACTAGAAGCACATTAGACTCAATTGAGTTATTTAATTTTATTATCAGGTAATTATAAATTTAAATTAGATATTTCAATGTGTACAGAAATATGGTCTATAATAACATATTATAGTACCAATATAAAATTATGCTATTTCTACTATCAAAACTGTCTAGGAAATTGTCATATTTTTTCTGTTGTCTTAGAGCCATTTTGTTCAATCGCAAGATTTAGCTACTAGGAGTCAAAATAAAATTGTTCAAACAAGTTAACAGAGTCCCAATTTCTGTCTTTCATACTTTCAAGTATTTTGATCTGAAAACATGATATATGTCCCTATTTTTCAAGTCTTCTATGTGTGAAGAAGTTATTGATGTCTGATTAGATTAATTCATAGATATTTGGTCTTCTGCAGAATGACAACTTTGGAGTACAAAGGTGATTTACAAAGCGTCCTAACGTAAAATCCACCTTTTGAAATTTAATACTGTATAGGACTTCTTGAGGTACATATTTAGAGAGCGCAAGACATAGGTAAAGATGAGAGCTTATTTTAAATGGTGATGGGTGAACTCTTCACACTCAGTCTGCCACATCAATTTAGAAGCCTCGAAAATAATGCTGACTTAAAAATGGTGAGCTAGATGATCATTAAGCTCTCTTCTTTAATACACTGAAATCTATGATGCTTAGCAGGGTGATTTAGAAACGAATGACAAACAGTCAAATTTATGGAGGACAATAAAAGCAGAAAAAATGACCATGGAATTCCACGTGGGCAGGCAATTTCAGTTATCTAGAAAATCAAAGAAGCCATAAACCTTAAAACTGGAGGCAGGCTTGTAATCACATCTTCTAACTGTGTATAGATGGGAGAACCTAGCCAACAAATGGACCGTATCCTTAAAGAAGTCAAAGACAGACATGCCCAGAACATCTCATGTTGGAAGATATATGCCATTATTCAAATTACTAAAGTTGAACATTATACTTATCTGTAAGTCAGATTCATTCACATTCTGGGTCATATTTTATCTTATTCTTCAACTAGGCGCAAGGCTGTATTTGCCTTAAAACAAATCATCATATCAGATGAAACAGAAATTGCTGAGTGCCATAAAGAAAATTCCTCATGGTCTTCTGGCAAAAAGTCCAGATAATTAACAAGGCAGGAGAACTGACTTGTTCAAATACCCCAATAGGAACATATAAAGTAAAGTGAGTTTAGAAAAGCTTTGTGAAAAATCTCAAGGAAATAAAGAGGGAACCCAACATTTGATTTCTAGCTAGATGTTTTTCTGGTATAAAGCCAATGGAAAATCAGTTTTAAGTGCAAAATAATTTAAGCTATACTGTACTTATGAGCTCTTCTTGAGCAATTTTCTAATGGATGGTCTTGATTCAACCAAGTGATTAATGGGAAAAGTTCAGTAAAGACTAATTATGAACATTTAACATATTCAAAACATTTTAATACTAAAACACAGGTTCACATAAAGTAAAAAATTTACATAAAAATGTTATATGTTATGACAAAGAAGAAATAATAAAATTTATAAATAGAGGAGAAGGGAAAGAGAGAGAGTACAGTGAGTTCATTGAGTGTCTTATAGAAATAAAGTAGGAATCAAATGACACCATGATAATCTAGCAGACAAGACACTAATTGCTTATTTAAGCAATTTCTTATTTAAGAAAGAAAGGGACAGGGGCTGGCCCCGTGGCCGAGTGGTTAAGTTCGCGCGCTCCGCTGCAGGCGGCCCAGTGTTTCGTTGGTTCGAATCCTGGGCGCGCACATGGCACTGCTCGTCAGACCACGCTGAGGCAGCGTCCCACATGCCACAACTAGAAGAACCCACAACGAAGAATACACAACTATGTACCGGGGGGCTTTGGGGAGAAAAAGGAAAAAATAAAAAAAAAAAAAAAAAAGAAAGAAAGGGACAAAAAGTTTCTAAGGTATATATACAAATTTATATATACAGTGGTAATTGCTACAAGAAAAGATAAATTTTCCTAAATATGAAAGGTATATTAGAACATAAAAACAAAAGAGACATCAGGTGGGAAAAGAGACACAGGAAATATAGTATAATAAAAATAATAATTTTGCCCAAAATTTCTGATATTTTTGAGACAAGTATTAATTATATTCATATATGGGAATAGACAACTCAATAACTAAAATAAAAAAATTAATATGGCTTATAAAGTGAGACGCAACTCTCTACTGTATTCAAGAGATCCTTCCATAACAAAGTGATTCTTAGTCCAAAAATAAAGGGAAAGGCAAAAGTATATCAGGAAATAGAAAAAAACAACTAGAAAACATTGGCTGCATTACCTCCATATGACAAAGTAGAATTTAAGCCAAATAACTGAGAAAGTACATACACACGAGAGAAACAATGGAGAGGAAAGAAAAAAAAAGAATAGAAACAATAATAGAAGCACACAAAGCGTTACTCTCAGTACATGACTGGACAAGTGGGCAAAGAACAAGACTGTTAACCAAAATGAATTAAATTTCCCATTTATAAAGCTAGAAAAAGAAAAAAAATCCAGTACACAGAACTAGGAAGATAATAAGAAAAAGAAAAAAGAGTAGAAACACAGTAATTGTGATTAATATATCAAGATCCAAGGGATAAAGAACCACTGGGAGGAAATTAGTGTAAATTATAAAGACTACATTACACACCACTTTCCAAATAAATTTGGAATTCAAGAGGAAGTGGATTCATTTTTAGAGAAATACATAGGTAATAAAAACTTAAAGAGACTGTTAAAATACGTAAACATTTATTAATGAAAAAGTTACTCCACCCAAATTGTTTCAAAAGAGAATTCTACTATACTTACAAAATCAGCA
Organism: Equus quagga; assembly: GCF_021613505.1. Taxonomy (NCBI): domain Eukaryota; kingdom Metazoa; phylum Chordata; class Mammalia; order Perissodactyla; family Equidae; genus Equus; species Equus quagga. Next base: position 71,853,555 of record NC_060273.1, on the reverse strand, counting down.
GGGTCAAATGGCATATAAATAGTTCCAGGACAGAAAAAAATGAAAGGAAACGTCCTGTTTTTGTGAAACAGCTATAACATTTATGCCTAAAAGTGATAAAGATAGTATATGATAATAAGAATATTGCAAAGTTAATGACACGCCTAATGATAACATATTAAAAAATATTAGTGGACAGAATCACATGTAATTTAAATAAATGACTGTGAGATTTATTCCTGGAATGCAAGGGCAATTAAATATTAGGAAAGTCATATAACACCTCTATATTAATAGGTACAAGTTAGGATATGTATAATTTTAGGATAATTATTTCTATAGATGCTGAGAAAGCATTTGACAAATTCAACATACATTCTTAATAAAAACTATTCAAGATAATATCATTTGGTGGATATTTTTTACACAATAAAATATGTATACCTCAGTCCTAAAAAAAGCATTATGCTTACTGACAGCATTTTCATTAAGATCAAGAAAAATACGAGGATGTTCATTATCTTCAAATCTATTTAACATTATTTTGGAGATATTAGGCAATGGTATTAACAAGAAATATTAATTAGATACATGAAAATAGGAAAGAAAAAATAAAATTACAGCTCTTTTCATATGATATGACACTACACAAAGAGGACATAGGAAATCTTTCACAAATTACCTTAAACAATAAAAGAATTCAGTATTATAACGTGAAATAAATGATTCATACAGAATCATATAGAAATTATTAGCATACAGAAATGATTCACCTTTATATACACACAAAATAATGAATGGAAGATATAATCTTATGGAAAACTCTATTAAAATAACAACAAAGAAAATAAAAGACCCAGGAATAAACAAGAAGCAATGTGCAAATCTTATATGAAGAACAATGAAACACCCCTGAAAAATGCAAAAGTGTACTTGGACAATTGGAAAGATATTACTTCTTCTTGACTAACATGAGCTAAGTTTGAGAAAACCCTGGATAAAATACAGGATATAGATTTCTGGGATAGCAGAGAAAAAAGGCTGGGGATTGAAGTTGAGACCAGACGGGACATTGCTGTATGTTTATATGTTAAATAAATTTACCTTTACCTCAGAGGTTCATGGGAGACACTGAAGGCTTCTGAAGTAAGGGAGAGATTTGGTCAGTTATTCCTTCCTAACTAATCAATCAGCTCCACAGACTGATTCAGTAGAAACAGCTTTGGGAATTCACCTCAGATCCCATCTACCTATGAGTAACATGGACTTGATGACAAGACTTGCTAATTCACATTTTATGTATTTTAAATGTGAGAGCAATAATTTCTGTCTCATATGTTTGTCACAAATATTATAGATAAAATATTAAAACAGTCAGCACTTACACTGTGTGTGAGGACCATATTTATCACTCTAGACCTACCAATGATTTTTTTAAAATTTTGTTTTATTGAGTGTTTGCCTTTCTCTGTCTATCTTATTTTGCTTGACATAATACCCTTAATGTCCACCCATGTTGTGAATGGAACAATATTGTCTTTCTTTATGGGTGAGTAGTATTCCATTGTATATATATACACCACATCTTCTTTATCCAATCATCAGTCGATGGGCACTTGGGTTCCTTCCCCATCTTGGCTGTTGTGAATAATGCTGCAATGAACATAGGGGTACATAAGTCTCTTTGAATTGTTGATTTTAAGTTCTTTGGACCTAAACCAAGTAGTGGGATAGCTGGATCACATGGTATTTCTATTTTCAATTTTCTGAGAAAACTCCATACTGTTCCATAGTGGCTGTACCAGTTTGCATTCCCACCAGTAGTGTATGAGGGTTCCCTTTTGTACACATCCTCTCCAACACTCGTTATTTTTTGTCTTGGTGATTATAGGTGTTCTAAGAGGTGTAAGGTGATATCTTAGTGTAGTTTTGATTTGCATTTCCCTGCTGATTAATAATGTTGAACATCTTTTCATGTGCCTATTGACCATCTGTATATCTTCTTTAGAAAGATGTCTATTCATATCCCCTGCCCATTTTTTGATCAGGTTGTTGGGTTTTTTGTTGTTGGGGTGTGTGAATTCTTTATATATTTTGGAGATTAATTCCTTATAGGATATGTGATTTGCAAATATTTTCTCCCAGTTGGTGGGCTGTCTTTTCATTTTGTTCCTATAAACCTACCAATAATTTTTAACCTCTGAAGAAATCGAGGATTTAGAAAGAAAGCTTGAGACTCATGATATTCAAAGCCAATTTAATGGAAGAACACAGATTCTTTCATGTCTATAAAATGTTCCTTTAGTATTCTGAAGTAACATCAAGCTTATGATAGGTTTTTAAATTTCTTACATGGACACCATCAGAGAACTCTGCAGCAGACTAATTCTTCTTCTGATATAAGACATTTCTGGAAAAAGTAAACTGAAGTCTAGAGTTGAAGTTATTGGGAAGCCCTTATGTCCCATCCACTGGACTTCTTTTATATGTATTTATTAGCAAAGAGGAAGAGCAGGAAAGACTACCTATTACGCACAGAAGGCTAAAAGATTTTGAAATTAACCAGTAAAGTTAATGTTAGATACATGAATTATTTAATATAGTTTCATGGAGAAAGAAATGCACTTATCACTCAACTCGTGGAAGAGGTAGAAGAATACCATGACTTTGAAATAGAGATATTAAAATAGAGGGAGAAAATGGGAACCAAGAGCAGTCAACAGTTTAGTTAATAGTAACACACCACATCAACTTTCTGGTTTTGACAGTGTACTATGGTTATGTAAAGGGCTATCACTGGATGAAGCTAGTTAAAGGAACTCACTATTACTTATGCAACTTCTGTGAATCTAAATTCAAGTCAACATAAATATATTTAACAAACACAGAAATTAGTGATTTTCAGGGACTGAAGTTGGTAGAAGGAACTGACAACAAAATGGCGCAAGACAATTTTTTGAGATGATAGAAAAATTCTATAACTTGCTTGTGTAGTTGCTTATGTAATTGTATAAATTTATCAAATTTATACCTATAAGAGTTGCATTTGACTAAGTGTGAATTTACTTCGATAAACCTAGAACAATTAAATAAAATCAGTCGAACTTTTTGATAGGTGTATCTTCTATACCTAATTCTGGCAGGATTACCTACATTTACTAGTATTAGAAGACGAGTTTTTTGAAAAAAATCTTAGCACCGTGGTATGAGTAAACTCTAGGCCCGCTGGATTTTATTGAATAACATTATGTGGATGTGGTGGCCCAGAGTTATTGTCCTTCCTAATTTTACAGTATCCCAAGCATTTCTGAATCCTTAGAGTGAGATTATGTCCCATTTTAAAAAGTGGAGATTTCTTTATTGTTTTTGTTTCTTGATAAAGATTAATTCACCCCTGGTGGATTGAGTGACTTATATTACAGTGCAAATTACTTATCAAACAAATACCACTGACACCTGTGTTTGAAAGTTTTGCCATGGCTCTTGATGCTAAAGCCATTTCAAATAATTCAATTCTTATAATCTGTAACATTAAATGATGGCCTTCTGCATGCAGTCAAATGAATATTTTATTAAATTTTATTACCTTAAAGGATGTATGGATTTCAAGTGCTATATCATGATATAGAATAAATAAAACTCTGGTTAATCTTTGGATTTTTCATACTGGACAAAGTACACTTCTCTAACAGCATGTGGATTGATGGTTGTCTTGAAGCATTTATTTGATGCAGAGTATCTGCTTTTTGTATATGTGTCTGGATGGTAATTGGAGGCAAGAGAACTTTTGGTGGTAACTCAGAGGAAAGAGCAAGGCAGATGCATTTGAGTTGGATGCTAGGTGCAGGGAAGCACAAGGGTCTGTCCTTGGCCTCGGCCACAAAATACTTTTCTTAAGCCATTCTGTTCTCCCTGGACTTCTGGGTTCCGTATCCAACTCTTACTCCATAATCTCAGGTTACACAATTAATAGCTGTATGAATGGGAAATATTATTTTAGACAAGCTTCCCAGTTTCTGTACTATCATTTACAGTTATGTGCAATTAAGTGACTTTTGCAGTGATCATCAAAGCACAAAACTACTTGACACTGTGTGCTTTATACAGTTGGGTGAAATAGCCCTAACATATTGGAGTTGGAGGGCCACAACGTTAAGAGGATTCTTGTAAAAGAACAAGATGGTTCAGAAAAGCTAATTTCTGTGTGTCCACTTACTGGTTCAGAAAGTTCAATTAGTTTGTTTGGGCTGCTATAACAAAAATACTATAAAGTGGGTGGTATACAAACAACAAACATTTATTTCTCACACTTCTGAGGGCTGGGAAGTCCAAGATCATGGTGCTGGCAGATTCAGAGTCTGTTGAGAAACCACTTGATAGATGGTTGCCTTTTCACTGTAACTTCATATAGCAGAACGGGCAAGCCAGCTCTCTGGGGTCTCTTTTATAAGGGTACTAATCTCAGTCATCAATAAAGATGGTAAACAGATCAGTAGTTGTGAGAGGCTCAGGGTACAAGGATTGGATAGATGAAGCACAGGGGATTTTTGAGGCTATAAAACTGTTCTATATTATATGTAATGTACTGTAAGGGTGCACTCATGAAATATGCATTTGTCAACACCACAGACCTTTGCAGCACAGAGTCAACCCTGATGTATGTAAACTTTAAAAATTATATAAGAGGTTGGAGGCTACCTAGACAGAATACAGATGTGACAAAATAATGCAACTGTATCACAGAAATACAAAACAATCTAAATGAAGGAGGCAGGGAAATGAGGCACAAACCTAAGTAACTTTGGTAGTAAGGAGTCTGTAAAACTAAAGACAGAAGGAACTGTATATAAGCACTGAACTATAGTTGATAAAGTAATTTTTTCCAAAAGTGTACAGATTAACAATTCTAATACTAGTATAGGTGTATAATGAAATTTGACAATAAATAAATAAATGGTGGAAGCCAGGTTTCTCACTGTTAAAATGGGAAATTATAGATAAACAAGAAGAGGAAGCTAGAATGTTCCACGTCGTAGTGGATCAGACTTAAAGGTGTCACTCAGAACTCTTGTTCACCTTAATATAAAGATGGTTATATGGAGAAATATTTATAGATATGTATATACATATGGGTTAGTATGCACATGTATATTTCTTTGCTCTGTCAACTGAGTTGGTCTAGAGTCAACATCACCTTAGTAGCAACAAACATGTCTAGCATCCAGTGCTTGGTTTCTCATATTGTTCTCCAATAAAAGAAACCTTGTGGAAGATTTCCTTGTAGAACTGGCTGATTCTGTAGGGTAGAAAACAAACATGATAAGCCTGAATATCTTGTAGTGCCAGAAAGTAAGAAAGTGTTAGAAACAAAACAATTCAATGATGTTTGTGTGTCAAATGGACACATAAACCAATTGAAAGAGCTCCCAAAGGCCAAAGGTGGAACAGGTTCAACAACAAAATAAAGAACAACGAAATAAATAAATTAGTATTGGCTTATAACCCAAATTAGTGAGATGAAATGATTTAAAAATTCTTAAATGAAGGAGAGTAGCCAAATCTCCCATGCAGAGATGAGTGGTAAGATTATTGCAATTAATTCAAAGAAGATATGTAAATGGATAATAAGTACATGAAAGATGTTCAGAATCAGTAGCCAATGGAAAATGTGTGTATGTGTGTGTGTGTGTGTGTGTGCGTGTGTATATATATATATATAATGTAAGTAAATAAATATATTAATGGAACAGAATATACATATTGAACACCAATACCTCACTGTCTTGATTATTATAGCTATGTAGTGGTGTATATACAAAGACTCAAAATCAGGTAATGGCAATTTAACTTTTCCAAATTATTTCTTCAGATTCTTTTAGCAATTCTAGTTCTTTAGCATTCCGTATACATTTTAAGATAAACTTGGTTTTATTTACAAAAAATCTTGTTGGGATTTTAACAGAAATTTATTGACTCTGTGGATCACTTCAGGAAAAAATGACATCTTACTTTTTGACTCTGTCAGCCATGAACGCTATATGTCCCTCTATTTAGTATTTAAATTTTCTTGTAGGCTTACAAGTGCAATGTTATGGTGTAGAACAAACAACACTATTGTGACATTTAGATTTTTCTCAACTTGGACAAATTGAGTTAAAGTGCCCTTGCCTGGATACATTTGTATTGATGGTTGCCTGAGATGTCTTTTAAAGTCTGATATATGGTCTTTGTGTAGGCATCCTGAAAGTAACTAAAGGCAAGAGGAAGTTGGGTGGTAAACAAAGTAAAGGGCCAGATAGAAGCTAGGTATGGGAAAGGTGGGAAGACTGTTTCCTTGGTCTTGGCCTCTAGATAATTATCTTAAGACATCCTGTGCCTCCATGAACCTGGGTTCCATAATCAGCTAACACCTCCTAGTCAATAAAAGTCATCTTCATGAAACAACTTTTATCACACAGATGAAAAAGAAGTGTTCATTTTCCAAACTCCTTTAGACTCTTTCATGAATGTCTCCATTAAGACACTTAGCTGCCTATGTTTTTTGGTACATAGTTCATTTTAAGATTGTAAGCTCTTTGGGGGTACCCAGAATGGTGCTATATGCACAGTTAATTCATTAGTACTTGGATGAATGGAAAATATACATTTGGACAAGATTTCCAGTTATGTGCTAACCAAGTGGCATTTACAATTTTGAATGATGAGGAAGCTTTGATAATCATTACTGAAACACAAAATTACTTTGTAATGTATGCCCTATAGGGTTCATTGTAATAGCTCCTATACACAGGTGCCAGAGGAACTAAGTAACATTAGGATGTTTGTAAAGGAGAAAGTAGGTTCAGAGTAACCAAGTTCTGTGTGCCCATACAATAGTTCAGAAAGCATTGTGAGATGGATAGCAGTAATGGCTGTGCATGCAAACATCCTGTCTGATTGAGAGACCATCAAGAAAGCTGTCTGTTCTTCTCTGGATCTTAATAAAGCCAAGCATGACTCAGAACGTCAACCTGAGAAATGGAGGGAACATTTTGGTGTCTATCACTGTTTGGGAATGTTAAGGTGGGTAAAATTAGATAATTTAGCACTAAGAACCTTGAGATATCTTGTTACTTTATTGAGGGTTTTTTCTACCTTTATGATAGTAAATACATGTTACTTATTAAAATGAAAGATTAAGAAAGTTGGGGAAAACAAACATAATTCCATCACCAAGAGGCAACCACTTTAATGTTTGGTGTATTGTCTTCTGTTAATTTTTGTTTTTATTTTCTTAATTAAAACCATAGTGTATATATACAGAATCAATATTCTGAATAAAGTACATCTTAATTATTACAAAAAGAATAAGTGCAACCACTCTAATGGCTGTGAAGACAGGTAATAACAAATATTGATGAGGATGTGGAGAAACCAGTGTACTCACACATTACTGGCGGAAATATAAAAAAGTACAACACTTTGGAAAATAGTTTGGATTTTCTTACCAAGTTCAGCATATAGCTGCCATATGATTTGCTCATTCCTGGGAATTTACCCAGAAGAAATGAAAACACGAGTCCATAAAGAGACTTGTTTAATAAAGTTCACAGCAGCATTAGTTATAATAGTCAAATTATGGAAACAATACAAATGTCCATCAACTGTGGAACAGATTTTAAAATGTGGTGTATCAACACAAAATGGAATACCATTCGTCAATAAAAATAATGAACTACTGATAAAATCTACAATGTGGATGAACCACAAAAGCATTACACTAAGTGAAAGAAACAGATGAAAAAGATTATATATTGTTTCATTCTATCTATACGAAATGTCCAGAAAAGGCAAACAAATAGGGGTAAAATGTAGATTAATGATTGCCTAGGGCTTGGAGTGGACAGGGGGATGACTGCCAACAGGCACAAGGAAGCTTTGTGGATTGATGTAAATGTCCTATAATTGATTACAGTAATTGTTGCATATCTTTGTATAGTTACTAAAAAATCATCAAGTTATACCCTATCAATGTTAAATTTCATGGTATATAAACACCATAATAAAGCTATTTAAAATTAAAGAATAAAATAACCTTTTTATTAAAATTGCTTTTTCATTACTGAATGGCACATTTTAAATATTGTTAAATTCACTGTGTCTCACTTTCATGATAGCTAAAATATGGAGCCAATATACACCTAAAAATATTCTTATAAGAACTAAGTTAGGTAACATGTAAAACTGCTGGACAGAGCTTTTGCGGAGAATAGTCACTCAATGAAGAATTCTCATTCTCTGATGATAACTTTAATCAGTACATTGACACTTCCTAGAGGACAGTGACTACATCTGCTTTTGTTTACCATAGTGCCTGACATGTAGTAGACCCTTATTTAATATGTAGAATAGAAAGTTACATCAGTGGACATACCAGTGTTCACTGAAGCAATTTTTTACATAAGTCTTCTATAAAGAAAAAGACCATGCAACTAGTTGAATAGCTTTTACAATGTGGCTCTACAAATTAATGTTTTAATGGACATAGCCCTTAAAAAGTCACATTGAAGATGCTACATGAATAAATAGCCACCACATTCTTCACCTTTTAAATGTAAAAATATTTATTGAGAAGGACAGCCTGCTTGGAATAGCATATACCATAGATTTCTAGTTATCTTTGAATCAACATTTCTGTAATTAAATTCAAGCTTTATATGAGCTTTTGGACAGACAGGTAAAGCCTATTTCTTGGCCTGAAAAATAGCAATAAATGGAGAAGCATCTGCCTTGAACAAAATAAAAGAAGTCCTAAGTCAAGGAAGGCATTGTTGCCTGCCATTCCAGGACCACCCCTCTACATCTCAACTGACTTGTAAATGAGAAAAAAATAGATGATAGATTTTTCTGAAGCCTCATAAATCTTACTTTATCTTTGTATAGGTGTGCAATGCATCAATTTTAGACATACTTTAAATCTTAGAGTCTAAGTCAGTGTTGCCTAGATTCATGATCATAACATTAACCTGAGGTGCTTGTTAGAAATTCAAGTCCTCAAACTCAACAAGCAGAGTTTCTGATTCTTTAGAAAGAGAAGATCCTAAATATCTGTACTGTTTTATAAACATCCAAGAAATATAATATTTGGAAATTAATTCTTTACTTCCAAAATTTTTTACTTATAGTTACCAAAAGTATGCATTTGTGTTAAGCTACTACTCAACCAAAGAAATAAAGGGCATTTTAATAAAGATAACATACCATTTAACATTTTATTAAGCAAAATGTTTAGGATTTTAATTGCATTAGCTTATATATTATCAACCATACAATGAAGACATTAGTTTTTCAAACTGTCATTGAATAATTGAACATAGAGAATAAAAGCCCTGAAATCTCAGGATTTTAGGATGGAAAAAATCTTAAATGTCTAATATTTCATCTTATGTCCAATAGGAGGCTCCTCCTAGTTTTCTGGGAATGGAAGACCCTGATTGCAAAAACTCTAATTGGCTGTGGAATCCACTGAGAACATGTAATTACAATAAAATCCCCAGGAATAACCCCATCAAAAAGTCATAATGAGCCAAATTAAATTTGTCAGCACTTTCTCTGTAAAGAAAGAAAGAGATAGAGAAAGACAAAGAAATTATTAAAAGAACACATTAAACTCCCTAGAAATGCACAAAATGCTTCTTAGTGAAGAAGAATAGAACTTGGGACACAATGGAAAGGCTGTGCTCCACTTCTTTAGGGAGCCGGGCTCTGCCTGCGCCCAGGCCCGGCAGTCTCCCACAGAGGGATACCTGGAAGAGATACTTGACCCTTGCCACATGCTTAACCCTGCCTCAGGCTTGGGACCTGCCCAGGCCTGAAAAAAGAAGAGAATTAGGGATTTTGAGAGTGGTCCTTGAGAAAGAGATGGCAACCTGAGATTATATCTGCAAAGATATTACAGGAAGAAATATCTTTAAGAAAAAAATGTGGACAAGGCAGGAAAGCCCAGCAAAGCCACTAGAACACAAATTCCTTCGGGGTGAAGGAGAGAGGGAGGAGAGTTGGGGTGGAAGCATCCTAGAATGCCTTGCGATCTGAGGAACGTCTGGAAGGTTGTCAGGAAGTTTGGGGGAAGTTGACAATCAGAGGAGTTCCTTTCTGGCATGAGTGGGCTTGTTTGATAGAGTTCAGAGGGTAGCAGAGATCTACTGTTCAGCACCAGGGCTTGGGAACTAGATCACGTTGGTTGTTAGTCTGTCATTACTAATTCACAAGCAATTAAATTAATTGATTTATGTGTTTGCAGAATACCCAGCATAGTTATGTTCTGAGAGCTCAAATACAAAATGACTTTCAGAAATGAGAATCTCAAGGAAAAGGACAAATGTGTTCCTTTGTCTTTTATATTAATATTGTTATTTTCTGTGTATTCTGTTCTTTGAGTTTGAGCAACATAGATTTACTAAGATTTTGTAATTAGTTGTTCATTACTTAGAAAGAGCATATATTTTCCACTTGGTCTTACTTCATGGTGAGGCAGAAAATACATTTGTTGCAGTAAGTACGGACTTTGGTTGCACAGACTGAAACATACTCTTTGGTGCAAACTTTTAGAGGATGAGTGTACAGATTACAGAGGCTCTGTAAGCATAGAAAGACAATATAAGTTTACCAGATAATAAACGTTTGAATAAAATGTTCATTCTTATATGAAATGTCATACATCCAGAACAGGGTAAATATACTATATATATATAAATGTACAAAGTCAAACACCTATGTACATACAACACAGTAAAAAATTTAAAAGCTTATCAATATGTTTTTAGATATAAGCCCTCTACTAAGAAAAAGGCCATGTAATTGGCCTGAAATATTTTTACAATGTAGCCAGTTCATACTCACACCCATGATCTTTTCCACCAGATCACATCTCCCTCCTTATCAAATGAAATCACCAAACTGAATTTTTTGTTCGTTATTTTCCACATTCCTCTACAATTTCGCTGCACATCAATACATATGCTCACTACATATGTAAGCATTCATGTTTCACATTTATACATGTATTGTTATACATATATATATATATATATTTGTTTAGTTTTGGATGTCTTAGTAATTTACACAAAGAAAACAATATTATGTTTCTTAGATGATTTGCTTTTTATACTCCTATGTGACCTCTCTATATACTGATTTTTAGAGCTGTACTTCATTTATTTTCATCTCAGTGCAATATTCCACTATGTGAATATATGGAAATCATTATTTTTTAACATTAAATTGATTATTGGGTGATTCATTTTTTCCATTTGTTTTATGAGGATAAATAATTCTACTCTGACACCCTTTCTCTTTCTCATATTCTTATGCACAACAACATCTGACTGCCAATGAATGGAATATGCATTTTTACCATCTTGTATGATAATATAGGTAATGGCAAATGGTTTTGTATTCCTGGGTATATCGAGTAGATCCTATTTCTTGAAACTGGTACAATAAAAATACAGATTTTTACTTTTGAAGACTAATTCTGTTGTACATTTTGTTTGGTAAATTTTGTGTTAAAATTTTCAAGAAAATAAGGTTAAAATTTTACCTTTTTCTACTTCTAAATAAATGAGTAATAATTTACCAGACACCTATAAATTGCTGATTTTATAAAGAAAGTTTCTGCAACCAAAGCATAGATGAAAAAGTTTTAAAATATAAAAAGAACACAGTCTCTGGTAAGAAGTATCCACATCTATTTGCAGCAGAAATTGATATAAGTTGCCCACTCACTACAAGCAGTAAGTGAGAATTTTGTGGCAGTAGTAAAAAAACCCAAAACTCTTACGATGAGCCAAATCTTTAAAAAATTTAATTTCAAAATTAATCCAGTTCTGTGGAAAAATAATGTCATAAGCTATTTTTTAATAACCTCTCATACTATGCTTGAAGATATTTTTGTATAAATTTTTAAATGAGCCATCCTAGAATCAGGGAAGAAAATGCCTTGTATGCATTTACTTAAATAGGAAAAATTAATCAGTACTCTGACTTACTTTCATGGGTCCAACTAATATCTCACAGCTAGCTTATTCTGAAATTCGTGGACAACCTTGAGCTTCAAAGAAAGGTAAGTTTCAGAAGAGGGGTCAGAATTCTCTTCTTCCACAAAGCTTTGACTTTAGTGGACTCAGAGCTGTCAAATAACAAATGACGTTGTTGAGGAACTCCAGATCTAGAAGACACCGTTACTCCCCACAGTTTGGGTTTAACAATCATGGAATCTGGCCCCAAAAGGAAAAAGAATTTCAAGTTCTTGAGTACAAACAGAGATGTAAAACCTACTACCCATTCTTAACCTACCACTCTGTTTCAACTTCTCTAATGTGGGAAATGAGAAAAAGCAATCCATGGCTGTAATTTTAAAAAGGCATTTAGAACATGCCCAGTTTCATTGTACCAGCTTAAGGATTACAAACTCTATAAAACCAGCTCCTCTTTTCCAAAATTATAGCACTTGCATCCTGCATTCTCCACCATATTTGAAGTGTTTTGCCCAGGAATTGACATTTATTCACCAGAATAAAGAGGAAATGTGAAGACAATGATGAAAATATCTTTGATCCTTGATAAAAAGTGGGGCGTTTTATCGTTTTTGGAAAAACCTTTGGAAATGTTTGTAACAATGGTACATGCAACAGTGGATAAACAAAACGAATCCAGAGCCCAGTTTAACAGTTTCTTACTTCTAAAGGAATTATTCCAGCCTCCAAGATTACTATTCATTTTTACCTTCACCCAACCCTAGAATTCAGTAAAACATAGAGTGTCATCATTGGAAGACCCCCCAGAGATGTCTCAGAGAACCCAGGAAAATAAATCTGTTAACAAAATGGAAGCAATTAATTACTTTCCCAATGTTCAGTCAGCCTAGAAGGAGCCTGGTTGCATTTTTTTTTATTATTAATGTTATGATAGTTTACAACCTTGTGAGATTTCAGTTGTACATTTTTGTTAGTCATGTTGTGGGTACACCAGTTCCATCTTTGTGCCCTCCCCTCACCCCCCCTTTTCCCTGGTAACCACCGATCAGATTTCCTTGTCAATATATTAACTTTCACCTATGAGTGGAGTCATATAGAGTTCGTCTTTCTCTGACTGGCTTATTTCGCTTAACATAATACCCTCGAGGTCCATCCACATTGCTGCGAATGGGCCAATTTTGTCTTTTTTTATGGCTGAGTAGTATTCCATTGTGTATATATACCATATCTTCTTTATCCAATCATCAGTTTCTGGGCATGTAGGTTGGTTCCACGTCTTGGCTATTGTAAATAATGCTGCCATGAACATAGGGGTGCAAGGAACTCTTGGGATTTCTGCTTTCAGGTTCTTAGGATAGATACCCAGTAATGGGATGGCTGGGTCATAGGGTATTTCTATTTTTAAATTTTTGAGAAATCTCCATACTGTTTTCCATAGTGGCTGTACCAGTTTGCCTTCCAACCAACAGTGTATGAGGGTTCCTTTTTCTCCACAACCTCTCCAACATTTGTCGCTCTTGGTTTTGGATGTTTTTGCCAATCTAACGAGTGTAAGGTGATATCTTAGTGTAGTTTTGATTTGCATTTCCCTGACGATTAGCGATGATGAACGTCTTTTCATGTGTCTATTGGCCATATTCATATCTTCTTTTGAGAAATGTCTGTTCATGTCCTCTGCCCATTTTTTGATCGGGTTGTTTGTTTTTTTGTTGTTAAGCTGTGTGAGTTCTTTGTATATTATGGAGATTAACCCTTTGTCAGACTGAAGAGCTTCTTTAAGGCAAGGGAAAACAGGATTGAAACAAAAAAACAGCTCACTAATTGGGAAAAAATATTTACAAGCCACTTATCCTGGTTGCATTTTTTTAAAAACGCACATTTGAATTTCAGTTATGTCCTTCAGGGAATAGGAATAGTTATTTCTGGAAAAACTGACCTGGAGCAGTCCTCTTGGCTACCTCCCTAGATTCCCCAATACCTACGTCACACAGAGAGACAATGGGGAGTGATGTCAACAGCTTTGGACACTGTGGCTATCTTGTTTACTATTCTTCCTCAGCCAGCCTCTTCCAGCTGACTCTCTTTTATTGGTCTGCTGGTGAGGAGTTTGATGGGGTAAGACTGATGTCCAAGGGCAGATAAGACACAGAGGTATTCTGGGTCCTCCCTGGGGACTATAAAGTTGGTCATGAGAGATGCCTCCCAAATACTTCTTAGTAGACCTTATCTGATATACCCAGAAGTATGAGGAAGGGTCATAGATCCTAAGATAGAGAAAATATGTAAAAGCTTTCCAAACAAGTGAGTTGAAAAAGGACAAGAGAATCAAGTAGGAAAAAGAAGAGCTTGGGAATGATGATTAGATAATTACAGGCCTAAGCCCTTAATATTCTGTAAAACCACAGGCATAATAGAATTACCTAGGAAACTTTTAGACTATGAATACACTGTCCTGCCATCAAAATTGTGAATTCATTGTTAGTAGATGAGGCCTGGGCACTGATATGGTGTTAAAGCTCCCAGATGAGTCTCACGTGCAGCCAGATTTGGGGAAGTTTGACTAGAGGACAGGTTGCAAATATTTGTGTGTATGTGTGTGTGTGTGTGTGTGTGAGGAAGATTGGCCCTGAGCTAACATCTGTTGCCAATCTTCCTCTTTTTGCTTGAGGGAGATTGTCACTGAGCTAACAACATCCATGCCAATCTTCCTCTACTTTACGTGGGATGCCGCCACAGCATCGCCTGATGAGCAGTGCTAGGTCCCCACCTGGGATCCAAACCCACAAACCCCAGGCTGCCAAAGTGGAGCATGTGAACTTAACCACTATGTCACCAGGCCAGCCCCACAATAATTTTTTTATTGAGATATAATTGACATATAACATTGTGTGAGTTTAAGGTGTACAACCAATGCATTTATATATTGTGATATGATTAATACTGTGGTGTTAGCTAACACCTCTATCATGTCACTTAATTATCATTTCTTTTTTGTAGTGAGAACAATTCAGATCTAGTCTCTTAGCAACTTTGAAGTTTATAATCTGGTGTTATTGACTATGATCGCTATCCTGTGCATTAGCTCTCCAGAACTTATTTTTTGGAACAGGAGAAAGTGAAAGCTGGAGACCAAAGTTGAAACTGGATGGGACAATACCTTAAATTATATGGTAAAGATATGTTCTTTACATTAGAGATCTTTGAGGGAAACTGGAGGCTTTTAAAGAAAGGGTGAGCTTTATTCACTGTTGATTTCTCCCTGATTAATAATCTCCTTCAGTCTGACTCAGCAGAAAGAGCTTTGAGAGTTGAAAACCCTGAATACAAATCTCATCTATCACTGAGTAACCTTGATTCAATATTCAGACTTTATAATCCATCATTTTCTTACTTTAAATATGAGAAATATGGTATCTAATTACGTATTTATGATAAATAGGGGTGAAATATTTAAAGTATCTGCACTTAATTTTTGTGTTTGTTGGATATTTGTTTACCCTAATCCTACCTGCTCTTTTTAGCAATGGAGAAGCCCAAGATTTAGAAAGAAACTTTGAGGCTAGTAGTGTTTCACGCCAATTTAATTGAAGAACGCACATCTGACAAGTGCGGAAAATGTTCCTTTGTTATAGTAAAATGAATATTATCCCCACACTACCTCTTTGAATTATTTACATAGGCTCCATCAGAGATTCTTGTGGCAGACCAGTCCTTCTGGTACAGAGCATTTGAAGAAAAAGTAAACTGAAGCTTTGAGCTGAAGTTGTGGGGCAGCTCCTTATGTTCCCTGCACTGGACTTCTCCTCTTACACGTATTTGTCAGCAGAGATTAAGAGCAGAAGAGACTTCCTATGAATCACAGCAGGCTACAAGTATTTTAAATTAAGGAGTAGAGGGAATGCTAGGTCCATAAACTACTTAATATAGCTTCATGAAGAAAGCAATAAATATATTATTCAACTTGTGCAAGGGGAAGGTAAAGAGAAGACTATGACTTTGAGATGAAAGAAGTGTTAAAGAGAGAGAGAGACTATGAACAAAGAGCAGTCTCCAGTCTTCCCAATGTCGCTGCCCCCATAAATAATGTATAAACAATCTCACCACTTAGGCAATAAGAGGGATGAGCTACCAGAATTTAACATAAGCAGGTCAACACCAACTGAGTTTCATTCACATTAGGCCCTGCCCTAATTACTGGACAGTTCACGTTTTCTTTTGTTTCATTGTTGTTTTGAGACCACATATCCTTGAAAACAGAATTACAGAAGTCCAAATTTACTAAACTTTAAAAGACAGCATACATTTTGAATCTGCTTCCTGATTCTCAAAGAGGCCAAAGTGATTTGGTGGCATTTACCCCTGGGAGACATAAAGGCTGGTGTGGTGGGGATGGTTCAACACTGAGTACAACAGTGTGTCTGGAGATTAGAGTGTATGCTTGAATCCACTTTCATGGGAAGGAAGGTGGGTGTTTACTAGGGAACCAATAAAATTGCAGATGACGCATGAGTACAGGGTGGATAATCACTTGTTTCTGGTATATTTCTGAATAGAAGAGGCTTATTGGAGTGCCCCATACAAGCTGGCATGTGGGGAAGGTGTTTGAGAGGGGAGTAAAGACACATGCCTATCTATCTCTCAACAGAGAAAGATGTATTGCGAGGGGCGCAGAAGTTAGTTGAGGAGAAAGAACCTCTGGACTAAAGAGGAAAGCTCTTGTTGATGAGTGAGATATAAGTCCAAACCAGATAAGGCTCTGTCAGAGGGATCAAAAGTCCAGTAAAAAGAAATCTTGTGACCCATTCTCATATTAAACTTACATGAATAGACAGAGATTAACTCACATGATCATACTCTCTTTTTACCCTCATATTCTTGTACCAGATAAAGGACTAATAAGGGGCCTCTGAAGAATTTGTGATGACAATAAAGGAGGATGAAGGAAAGTTAATCAAAATCTTGGATCTGTGAAAAGTAATAAATTCATATAGTTTTGAATATTCTCATATATTTATCAGAGAAAACAGTATCTACTAGCTAAATTTGATCACAGAAATCATGAGACTGGGATACTTTTTTAAGAAAAATCAAAACATTCTATAAGGCCAACAACTCCTTGATACCAATGCCAGATAAGGACATTTTAAGAAAAGAAAACTATAAACCAATATTTCTGATGAATATAAATGCAAGAATTCTCAGCAAAATATTAGCAAATCAAATTCAAGAACACATTAAAAGGATTATACAGCATGACCAAGTGGGATTTATCCCTGGAATTCAAGGATGGTGAATATAAAATTCAACATACACAAATCAATAAATGAATGAAACATAAAAATTACATGATCTTTTCAATAGAGTCATAAAAAGCATTTGACAATATACAACTTCACTTCATGATAAAAGCCTTCAAAAGTTTGAGTATAGAAGGAACATACCTGAACAAAATAAAGCCCTTATATGACAAACTCACAGTTAACATTATCTTCCATGACAAAAACCTGAAAACATCTCCTCTCATTCAATTCAACAACAACAAAAATCAATCTATGGACTTCTCAGTAGAAATCTTCCAGTACAGAAGACAGTGAATGATAAATTTAACGTGTGAAAGAAAAAACTATCAAGTGAGATTTCTAAATCTGGCAAAAACTGTCTTTCAAAAATGAGGGAGAAATTAAGACATTCCTAGATAAACAACAGCAGTCTCAATAAATTTAAGAATATTGAGATAATACCAAGCATCTTTTCTGACCAAAACAAAATGAAAACAGAAATTAACTATGAGAAGAAAACTGGAAAAGCCACAAATATATATGGATATTAAACAAAATGCTACTGAGCAGCTACTGGGTCAAAAAAGAAATCAAAGGAGAAATCAAAAAATACCTGGAGATAAATGAAAATGAAAATACAACATGACAAAATTTATGGGATACAGCAAAAGCAGTACTAAAAGGGAAGTTTATGACAATACAGGCCTACCTCAACAAACAACAAAAATCTTGCATAAACAATCTAACAATGCACCTAAAGGAACTAGGGAAAAAAAAAAACAAACAAAGCCTACAATCAATAGAAGAGAGGAAATAATAAAAATAAGAGTGGAAATAAATGAAATAGAGACTTAAAAAACAATAGACAAAATCAATGAAACTAAGAGCTGGTTCCTTGAAAAAAATAAACAAATTTGACAAACCTTGAGCCAGATTCACCAAGGAAAAAAGAGAGTAAGCTCAAATAAAATCAAAAGTGAAAGAGGAGAAATTACAACTGACACCTCAGAAATGCAAAGAATTAAGGGTCAGCCCACTGTCATAGTGGCTAACTTTGTGCACTCTGCATCAGCAGCCTGGGGTTCACCAGTGTGGATCCCGGGCACAGACCTACACACTGCTCATCAAGCTAGGCTGTGGTAGCATCCCACATAGAAGAAGTAGAAGGTCTTACAGGTGTGATATACGACTATGAACTGGGGCTTTGGAGAGAAAAACAAAAAAGAGGAAGATTGGCAACAGATGTGAGCTCAGAGCCAATCTTCCTCACCAAAAAAGCATACCTTTTATTTTTTTATTTTTTATTTTTTGAGGAAGATTAGTCCTGAGTTAACTGCTGCCAATCCTCCTCTTTTTGCTGAGGAAGCCTGGCCCTGAGCTAACGACCATGCCCATCTTCCTCTACTTTATATGTAGGATGCCTACCACAGCATGGCTTGCCAAGTGGTGCCATGTCTGCACCCAGGATCCAAACTGGCAAACCCTGGGCCCCCAAAGTGGAACGTGTGCACTTAACTGCTGTGCCAATGGGCTGGCCACAAAAGCATACCTTCTAAAAAAGATAAAGACAAAAATTTATAAGAGAATGCTACAAAAAGCTGTATGCTAACAAATTGGCTAATCTAGAAGACATGAATCAATTCTTGGAATCATAAGATCTTCCAAAACTGAGTCAAGAAGAAACAGAGAATCTGAGTAGACCAATCACAAGTAAGGAGATTGAAACAGTAATCAAAAAACAAAAGTTCTGGACCAGATGGCTTCCCTGGTGAATTTTACTAAACACTCAGAGAAGACTTTTAATATCTGTCCTTCTCAAACTTTTCCAAAATATTGGGGAAGAGGGGAAGCTTCCTAACTCATTCTATAAGGCCAACATTATCCTGATACCAAAACCAGACAAGGACGACACAAAAAATGAAAATTACAAGCCAATATCATTGATGAACATAGATGCAAAAATCCTTAACAAAATACTGGAAAATTGAATACAAGAATACATTTAAAAGATCATACACCATGATGAAGTGGGGTTTATTCCAAGAATGGTTCAACATGTACAAATTAATCAATGTGATAAAAAACATTAACAAAATGAAGAATAAAAATCACATGATCATCTCAATAGATGCAGAGAAAGCATTTGACAAGATATTGCATCCATTTATGATAAAAATTCTGAATAAAATGGATACAGAAGGAAATTACCTCAACATAATAAAAGCCATATATGACAAACCCACAGATAATATCATACTCAACAGTGAAAAACTGAAAGCTATCCTTTTAGGAACTGGAACCAGACAAGGATGGCCACTTTTGCTGCTCTTGTTTAACATAGTATTGGAAGTCCTAGCCAGAGCAATTAGGCAAGGAAAAAACAAAAGGGATCCAAATTGTAAAGGAAGAAGTAAAACTATTACCATTTGCAGATGAGATGATTTTGTACATTTAAAATCCTAAAGAATCCACCAAAAAGCTATTAGACATAATGAATGAATACAGTAAAGTTGCAGGATACAAAATCAACATACAAAAATCAGTTGCATTTCTATACACTAATAACAAAGTAGCAGAAAGAGAAATTAAGAATATAACCCATTTACAATAGCAACAAAAAGAATAAAATACCTAGGAATAAACTTACCCAAAGAGATGAAAGACTTGCACATTGAAAACTATAAAACATTGTTGAAAGAAATTGAAGAAGACGCAAGAAATGGAAAGATATTCCATGTTCTTGGATTGGAAGAATTAACATAGTTAAAATGTCCATACTTCCTAAAGCAATCTACAGATTCAATGCAATCCTGTCAAAGTCCCAATGACATTTTTCACAAAATATAGCAAAGAGTCCTAAAATTTATATAGAACAACAAAAGACCCCAAAGAGCCAAAGCAATCCTGAGAAAAAAGAACAAAGTTGGAGGTATCACACTACCTGAATTCAAAATATACTCCCAAGGTTTAGTAATCAAAACAGCATGGCACTGGCACAAAAACAGACACACAGATCAATGGAATAGAATTGAGAACCTAGAAATAAACCCACACATCTATGGACTCTCTAATTTTTGATGAAGGAGCCAAGAACATACAATGGAGAAAGGAAAGTCTCTTCGATAAATGGTGTTGGGAAAACTGGACAACCACATGCAAAAGAATGAAAGTAGACCACTATCTTACACCATGCACAAAAATCAATGCAAAATGGATTAAAAACTTGAATGTAAGACCTGAAACCAAAGCACTCCTAGAGGAAAACATAGGCTGTATGCTCTTCAACATTGGTCTTAGCATATTTTCGAATAGCATGCCTACTCAGGCAGGGAAAACAAAAGAAAAAATAAACAAATGGGACTACATAAAACTAAAAAGGTTCTGCACAACAAAGGAAATCATCAACAAAATGAAAAGACAGCTTAACAATTGGGAGAAGATATTTGCAAACCATATATCTGATAAGAGGTTAATATGCAAAATATATAAAAAACTCACAACTCAACACAAAGGAACAAACAATTCAATTAAAAAATGGGCAAACGATCTGAACAGCCATTTTTCCAAAGAAGATATACAGATGGCCAAGAGGCACATAAAAAGATGTTCAACATCACCAGTTATTAGGGAAATGCAAGTTAAAACTACAACGAGATATCACTTCATGCCCATCAGAATGGCAAGACAAGAAGTAACAAGTGTTGGAGAGGATGTGGAGAAAAGGGAACTCTCATACACTGCTGGTGGGAGCATAAACTAGTGTAACTACTATGGAAAACAGTATGAAGATTCCTCAAAAAATTAAGAATAGAACTACTATATGATCCAGCAATTTTGTTTCTGGGTACTCATCCAAAGAACACAAAAAATACAAATGTGTAAGGATATTTGCACCCCCATGTTCATTGCAGCAGTATTCACAATTTCCAAGACTTGGAAACAACCTAAGTGCCCATCAATGGATGAATTGACAAAGAAGATGTAGCATATATACACATGGAATACTACTCAGTTATTAAAAAAAAAGATGAGATCTGTCATTTGTGACAACATGGGTGGACCTTGAGGGTATTAAGCTAAGCAAAATAAGTCAGAAGGAGAAAGTCAGATACTATGTGATTTCACTCATAAGTAGAAGATGAAAACAACAACAAACAAATGCGTAGACACAGAGATTAGATTGGTGGTTACCAGAGGGGAAGGTGGGAGGGAGGAAGGTGAAAGGGGTTATAGGACACAGGTGTACTGTGATGGATGGTAATTAGTCTTTAGGTGGTGAACAAGGTGTAGTCAACACAGAAATGGAAAGACAATGATGTACACCTGAAATTTATATAATGTCATAAATCAGTGTTATCCTCCCACCAAAAAATTTCTCCAGTAAATGTAAATACGTGTGCAATTATAAAATCGCGTATTATTGTAATTTGGGTTCATAAATCCATTTTTTATTCTCCTATAGGATTCAAAAGGCTAGAGCATAAAGAGTAACTTTAAATATATGTTAATTAGTAGACAATATAAAAAGATATAGTTTGTGACATCAGTAACATAAAGTGAAGGGGCAGAGCTGAAGTGAAGTACAGCTTTTGTATGCAGTTGAAGTTAAGTTATCAGTTTAAAATAAATCGTTATAACAATAGTATATATTTGTTATAACTGCAGTATGTCATATATAATCCCCATGGTAACAACAAAGAAAATATCTGTATTTCTGTAGAGTATACACAAAAGGAAATGAGAATGGAATTGAAATGTATCACTACAAAAACACAACTAAACACAAAGCAAGGCAGTAAGGGAGGAAATGAGAGACAAAAGAGCTATAAGACATCGAGAAAACAAATTAAAAACGGCAACAATAATGCCTTCACTATTAGTAATCATTTTAAATGTATGTAGATTAAACTCCCCAATCAAAAGACAAAGATTGGCAGAACGAATCCAAAAAAAGGGAAACAACTATATTCTATCTACAAGAGGCTAACTTTAAATCCAAGAACAAACAAGTTGATTTGAATTATTTGGCAATGATTTCTCAAATATGACACCAAAAGCAGAGGCATCAAAAGAAAAAATAAGTAAATTGAACTATATCAAAATGAAAAAATTCTGTGCACCAAAGGAACAACTAACAGAATGAAAAGGAAACCCACAGAATGGGAGAAAATATTTGAAAATCATATCTGATAAGGTGTTAACATCCAGAATAAAGAAACAACTCCTAAAACACAATTTTAAAAAAGAACAACTAAAAAATGGGCAAAAGATAGGAGCAGACATTTCTCCAAAGAAGATATACAAATCACCAAGAAGTGTATGAAAAGATGTTCAACATCACTAAGCATTAGGGAAATGCAAAACAATAAATTTGTACCTATACCTCATGCCCACTAAGGTCACTACAATAAAAAAAAGAAAAAGATAATAATAAGTGTTGGTAAGGATGTGGAAAAATTGGAACTCTTGTATTGCTGGTGGGAATGCAAAATGGTACAGCCACTATGGAACACAATATGTTGGTTCCTCAAAAAATTTAAAATAGAATTACCACATCATCCAGCAATTCCACTTCTGAGTGTATTTCCAAAAATATTGAAATGAAGATGTTAAAGAGATATTTACACACCCATGTTCATAGCACTATTCTCAATAGCCAAGAGTTGGACATGATCCAAGTGTCCGTCGATGGATGAATCAATAAATAAAATGTGATATATGCATACAATGTAGTATTTTTAAGCCTTAAAAAGGAAGGAAATTCTGACACATGCCATAACATGGATGGACTTGAAGATATTATCCTAAGCAAAATAAGCCACTGACAAAAAGACAAATATTGTATGACTCCATTCTTATGAAGTACCTAGGGTAGTCAAATTTGTAGAGACAGAAAATACAATGGTGTTTTCCTGGGATTTGGGAAAAGGGGAAAGGTGCAGTTGCTCTTTAATGGTACAAGAATTGAAGTTTTACAGGATGAAAAATTTCTGGAGATTGGTTGTACAACAGTATGAATATATTTGGCATTACTGAACTGTACAGTTGGAAATGGTTAAGATAATGCATTTTATGTTATGCATTTTTCACCACAATAAAAAATAATTTTAAGACCTATTAGAGCAAATAAATGGATTCAGCAAAATTAGTATTTAAACAAAATCAATACTTTAAAAATCCATTGTACTTCTATACCCTAGCAATTAACAATCAAAAAAAAATTAAGAAAACAATTCCATTTACCATAGCATCAAAGAGACTGAAATATTTAGGAACAAATTTTAACCAAGGAAATGAAAGACTTGTACACTGAAAAATCAAAAAACAATGCTAAAAGAAATTGAAGACTTAAAATACTGGAAACACCCCCTTTGTTCACAGTTTGGAAGATTTAATATTGGTAAGACAGCAATAATTCCTAAAGCAATTTATATATTCAATGTAATCTGATCAGAATTCTCACTGCCTTTTTTGCTGACATTCACAATCTAATACTAAAATTCATAATGGGATGCAAGGGACCCTATGTAGCCAAAACATTCTAGAAAGAGACTAACAAAGTTGGAGGATTCACATATTCAGATTTTAACACAGACTACAAAGCTATAGAGATTAAAAAACAGTGTGGTACCGGCATGAGGATAGACAAATAGAACAATAGAATGGAATAAAAAGTCAAAGTAAGCTCATACATATATGTTCAATTTACTTTTTAAGACAAACTTTTTAGTGTAGTTTTAGATGTACCACAGGATTGAGGTGGTACAGAGATTTCCCATACTTCCTGCTCCACGCATGCATAGTTTCCCCTGTTAATAACATCACTCACCAGAATTCTGCATTTTTTTTTTACAAAAGATGAACCTACATTGACACATCATAATCATCTGAAGTCCATAGTTTACCCTACAATGCACTTTTGATGTTGTACATGCTATAGGTATGGACAAAAGTTAAATGAAATATATCCATCATTGTAATATCATACAGAGTATTTTCACAGCCCTAAAAGTCCCTATGCTTTGCCTATTCATGTTGCTTCCCCTGCCCCCACCCAACCCCTGGAAACCACTGATATTTTCATTTGTCTCCATAATTTTGCCTTTTCCAGAATGACGGACACTTGGAATCATACAGTTTATTGCCTTTTCAGATAGGCTTCTTTCACATAGTACTATGCACTGCAGTTTCCTCCTTGTCTTTTTATGGCTTGATAGCTCATTTCTTTTTATTGCTGAATAATATTACATTGTTGGACATACCACATTTTAACCATTCACCTACTGAAGGACATCTTGGTTACTTCCAAGTTCTGGCAATTATCAATAAAGCTACTGCATTAACAAAGGTTTTTGTGTGGACATAAATTTTCTACTCCATTGGATAAATAACAAGGAGCACATTTGCTGGATCATATGATAGGCATATGTTTAGTTTTGCAAGAAACCACCAAACTGTCTTCCAAAGCAGCTGTACCATTTTGCATTTCCATCAGCAGTGTATGAGAGTTCTTGTTGCTCCTCATCCTCTCCAGCATTTGGTGTGGTTAGTGTTCCAGATTTTAGCCATTCTAATCGGTCTGTAGTGGTATCTCATACTTGTTTTTTTGTTTTGTTTTGTTTTTGGTGAGGATGATTGGCCCTGAGCTAACATCTGTTGCCAATCTTCCTGTTTTTGCTTGAGGAAGATTGTCCCTGAGCTAACATCTGTGGCAATCTCTCTCTATTTTTTGTATGTGGGATGCTGTCACAGTGTGGCTTGATGAGCGGTGTATAGGTCTGTGCCCAGGATTCGAACCCGTGAACCTAAGGCCACAGAGGTGGAGCATGAGAACTTAACCACCAAGCCACCTGGCCAGAACTATGTTATTGTTTTCTTAATTTGAATTTCCCTGCTGACATACTATTTGGAGTATCTTTTCATATGTTTCTTGCCATCTGTATATCTTCTTTGGGGAAGTGTCTGTCAAGGTATTTGGCCCATTTTGTATCAGGTAATTTCTTTTCTTATTGTTGAGTTTTAAGAGTTTTTTGTATATCTCGGATACGTTTCCTTTATCAGTGTCTTTTGCAAATATTTCTCCCAGTCTGGGGCTTGTCTTCTCATTCTCTTGATATAGTCTTTCACAGAACAGAAGGTTTTAATTTTAGTGAATCTATTTTATCAACCGTTTCTTTCATGGATCAAGGCTTTGGTTTTGTCTCTAAAAAGCCATCACCATGCCCAAGGTCATCTAGGTTTTCTCCTATGTTGTCTTCTAGGAGCTTCATAGCTTTGCATTTTACATTTAAGCCTATGATCAATTTTGAGTTAATTTTTGTGAGGGGTGTAAAGTCTGTGTCTCGATTAACTTTTTTGCCTGTAGATGTTCAGTTGTTCCAGTACCATTAGTTGAGGAAACTCTCTTTGCTCCATTGTATAGCCTTTGCTGCTTCAGAACAGTCAGCTATATTGATGGAGGTCTACTTTTGGGCTCTCTATTCTGTTTCATTCATCTATTTGACTATTTTTTTGCTAATACTACACTGTCTTGATTAACCCATTGATTTTTCACAAGAATTCCAAGAAAATTAAAGGGCCATAAACTAGTCTTTTCACAAATGGCACTGTGACAAATGGATAGCCACATGAAAAAGCATAACTTTGTACCCATAATTCTCACCATGTAGAAATATTCTCAAATGTATCAAAGATTTAAATGGAAATACTAACACTATCACACTGTTAGAAGGAAACCTATGTGTAAATCTTCCTAAGTGTGAATTAGGCAGCAATTTATTATAGATAACTCCAAAAGGACAGCAACAAAGAAAAAAAATACATTACGTTGGAGTTCATTACATTTAAAAATTTTTTTGCGTCAAAGAACACTATCAAGAAAGTGAAACAGGCAACCTAAAAGTGGGAGAGAACATTTGAAAGTCAGAAGTCTAATAAGTGCCAAGGATCCAGATTATATAAAGAACACTGCAACTCAAAACAACAAACACAAACAACATAATTAAAAAATGAGCAAAGGATTTGAATAGACATTTCTGAAAAGAAAATATTAGAAATGGCCAAGAAGCACACGAAAAGAGGTGAAAATTTGTTAATCGTAAGGGGAATGCAAATCAAACCACTATGGAGTACTAGCTCACACCCACTAGGGTGAATATTTGTTTTTTAAATGAAAACTTGTGAATTTGGGTGGGAATATGGAGAAATTGGAACCCTCAGACAATCCTGGTGGAAATGTAAGATGGTACACCTACCGTGGAAAGCAGTTTGTCATTTCCTCAAAAAAAAGTGAAAGATAGAGTTACCATACAAAATTCCACTACTAGGTATTTATCCATGAGAAATGAAAATATATGGTCACGCATAAACTGGTACGAGAATAACAGCTGCATTATTCATAATAGCCAGTAAGTAGATGGAATCTAAATGTTTATCAGATGATAAACGGATAAACAAAAGGTGGGATATCCATACGATGGAATATTACTCAGTTGTAAAAAGGAAAGAAGTACTGAACGTGCTACAAAATGGATGAACCTTCAAAGCCCTGTGCTAAGTGAAAGAAGTCATTCACAAAAGACCACAAACCATAGATATAGATCTATACCTGTCTATCTATCTATCTTTTTCCTTTCATGTGAAAGACAGACATGTACTGTATGATTCCATTGACATGAAATTCCCAGAAGAGGCAAATCCACAGAGGAAAGATGTAGTTTACTGGTGGCCAGGGATTGATGGGGAATTGGGAAATAGTGGTGTTTTGTTTGATTTTTGCTTTTGGAATAGGAGAGATGATGGAAATGTTCTGAAATTAGATAGTGGTGATGGTTGTACAACATTGTGAAGAAATATATACCAAGAAATGCATGATTGTGTGCTTTAAAATGACAAATTTTGTTTTATCGATTTTAGCTCAATTAAAAAGACTCTTTTTCTTATCAAATGTCAGATTTTAAATATTGTCAACTTTCCTGTGTCTCACTTTCATTATAGCTGACATTTGGAGCTGATGTCTATCCAACAAGATTCTTCTAAGAACTAAGTTCCATAACATGTGGGATGTGGGAGGCTGACTCACAGAGCTTGTGTGGAAATAGTCGTGCAGTGAGGCGGATCCCTATTCACGAATGGATACGAACTTCCCCCAGTACACTGATCATTCCTAGAGGACAGTTACGACATTTCCTTTTGCTGACCAGTTTTCCCTGTGAGTATACAAGCCTCAAAGCATAATAGGAATTTTTGTTAATAAAATGATGCATAAAAGTAAAAAGAAAATTAAAATAAATTTTATGTAGTAAGGAGAATACATGTATGAGTTTGTCAGCCTTCACTGAATAATGTTTTTTGTATCGGTTCTCTGTAATGAAAATGGGCATGAAAGTGAATGCATTTTTACCATGTGGCTCTAAAAATGTACATTCTAATGAATGCTTTCATTGAGAATTAATAATAAGGAATTTAAATGAATAAGTATCTTCCAAATAGATCACCCTTTTAGAGGAGAAGGTGTTTAGTGAAAAGAAGAGCAGGCCTGATATTGCATATGTAGCAGATTGATACTTCTCTTCCAGTAGTCAATCTACATTACTGCCATGACAATCAAGCTTTAAATGAGCATTTGGCCAAGGAAATAAAGCTGGTTTCTTGTTGACTGAGAGATGGAGAGAAATGGAGAAGCATAGGACTTGGACTGCTAATGAGAATCCTAGATTGATGAAGGCAGGGTTGCCTGACATCCAACCTATCTTTGGACTGATTTGTGAGAGATAAAGAGAGTAATATAACT
This sequence comes from Equus quagga, assembly GCF_021613505.1. Lineage (NCBI taxonomy): Eukaryota > Metazoa > Chordata > Mammalia > Perissodactyla > Equidae > Equus > Equus quagga. Next base: position 71,825,488 of record NC_060273.1, on the reverse strand, counting down.
TTTTCTCCCAAACCACAGATGCCTTACAATATCATTGGATGGGCTCTGAAATTCATTCAATTATACACATGTCCTATATTTTAGAACTGAAGTCCGTATTGCCTAACATTTGGGATCATAGATTGACCTAGAGTACTTGTTAGAAGTTGAGCTCCCAGATCTCTCTCCTAGAGGTTTTGATTCTTTAGGATAAAGAAGAGCCCAAGTGTCTGTACTGTTAATAAACATCGAAGTAATGTATTATGTGTTCACCTTTGAAAATATTTCTTTAATTATATTTACCAAAAGTATTCGTGTATTTTAACTCATGAACCAACCAAAGAAAGAAATGGTATTTTAACAAAGATAATATTATTTAACTTTTATTGATCGAAATATTTATGATTATAAGTTACATTAGGCTTTATATTATCAGATACAATTAAGATGGTTTTTCAACTGCCACTGATAATTCAACATAGAGGATAAAAATCTTTCAATCACAGATTCTTAGAATTAGAAAAATTTTTCAACATCCTATATTCCATCTGGTATACCACAGCAGGCTTTGTCTGGTCATCTGAGAATTTAAAGCTCTGATTGAGAAGACCTTAGTTGCTTGTAGAATCCACAATAAAATAGGATTTCAATAAAAGGCATAGGAATGTGTGGCTCTGGCAGAGTCAGCATTCACCATAACGAACAAAATCAAATTTTCCATCAAAATCTCTGTAAGGAATGAAAATGACAGAAAAGAAAAAGAAATTATTAAAAGAACATTTAAAATTGCCTCTGTATTGCACTAAGAGCTTCTCAATGAGGAGGATTTGAACATAGAAGAAGAGGCTGTATTCCACGGCCACAAGCAGCTGGGCCCTGCCTGCTCCCCAAGCCTGCACACGTCCTCCCCGGACTTGGGCTCCATGACTCTCCCTGCATGCTCAGTCTTGACTCGGTCTTGAAACCCTCCCAGACCTGAGAGAAGAAAGGATTAGAGATTGTCTTAGAGGTCCTCTAGAAGTAGAAGCCAAGTAGAGGATTAAATGAGAGGAAACACCTGTGAGAGAAAATCGGCTGGCAGAAAGGTTGGTCAAAAGTGTAGACTGCAGACTCCTTTAGAGTGAAGGATACAGGAAGGGAGGTCAGGTGGAAGTGTCCTAGAATGCCCTGCTCTCTCAGGAAGGTTAGGAGTCTGTCATGGAGTTCAGGAGCCCAAGTGGACCAGCAGAGGAGTCCCTTCCAGCATGAATGGGCCTATTGTGATGGATTTCAGAGTTCTGTAGTCAGTAAGGTTTTTTGCTCAGTCGCCTTCCCTGTAGCTTGCACCTGCATCACGGAGGTTATCATTTAGCATCTGGACTTCTGAATTAATTTTTATTGGTCATTAGATTGCCATTCATAAGTCATAATAATTAAATTAAATTAATTGGCTTATACATTTGAGGAATATCTCATACAGTTATTATGAGAGGTCAAATACAAAATTACTTCTAGAAACGAGAACTTAAGCGTTAGGTACAAGTGTGTTTCTGTGGCTTTTACAAAGATAGTAATTTTCCATATATACTGTGCCTACACTACCAGAAGTATGGATTTCCCTATCGTTTTGTGATGTTTTTTCATTATTTTGGAGGAGCCAATATTTAATTTTGCATCCTTACATCTTTTCACTGCAGAAGACGCATGGATTGGAATAAGTTTGGCCATTGGTTGCACAGATTGGATTCCATTCTCTGGTGCATAAATGTAATCGACCTTTATACACATCACACTCTGGTGCCTAAACATAAGGAGACAACATAAAATTTACCAGATAATGAACTATTTGAATAAAATGTTGTTTGTTCTTAATACAAAATGTCATGCATCAAAAAGGAATAAATACACTGTATATTGAGGTTTTAAAAGAAACATCAAGATACCCACAACTGAGATGTAAAATACTATTGAAATATTTTTAAAAACTCAATCATATTTTCAAAAAACCTACAAAGGGTAGGACATGTTTTGATAATTGAGCCACTCTTCCCCCATGTCTCCTGCACCTGGGTTAGATTTCTCCCATTATTTCATACCACAAGAAATCCTAAAAGTGAATTTTCTGTAATTCCACTGTCTTTCTCAAGAGTTTCACTACTAGATGCTCTGATTTCAGATCATCACTGCATATTCACTTATTCATATATATGAGTGGATATGTGCATATAATCATATAGATATACATGTAATTTGTTTAGTCATGGTGTTGTTCATAATTTACATAAATGAACAAGATTGTGTGCATTCATACAAGACCTGCTTTTTAAACGTCTTTATAACCTTAATCTATTCAGGTGTTTAGAACAATAGTTCATTTATTTAATCTCTATGTAACATTCCATTCCATGAATGTATGAAAATTATTACTATATCCACTTTTAAGTGGAAAATTTTTTTTTATTCTTCTTGTTTTTAACATCCCTTAAGCCATATTCAATGCTAGTATATAGCAAGATTTATGCCTGATAGTGGAATTTTTGCATAATGGGATATTTTGACCTTGTCTATAATGACAAATGATGTGGGTTTTTTTTGGAAGATTAGGCCTGAGCTAACATCTGCCTCCAATCCTCTTTTTGCTGAGGGAGATTGGCCCTGAGCTAACATCCGTTCACATCCTCCTCTACTTTACACGTGGGATGCCTGCCACAGCATGGCTTGATGAGCAGTGCATGGGTCACCGCCTGGGATCCAAAGCAGAGAACCCAGGGCCACCAAAGCTGAGTGAGGGAACTTAACCACTGTGCCATGGGGCTGGCCCCCAAATGATTTTATATGGTTGGCAAGATTCTATTTCTTGAACTCAGTTTAAGAATAATAAAGTTTTTTCTGTTGTTTCTTGTTCTTACTTTTTGTAAGATCATTCTGTTGTACAATTTGTTTGATGAAATTTGCTGTTAAAACTTTCAAAATAAAAAAGTGACTAGTTTTATATTTTTCAATTCCCAAACTAATCGATATTAACTTACTATTCTTCGAATGTATTGTGAAGGTGAAAGAGCAGTTTCTGCAAGCAAAACAGAAAAGGGAAATTGAAATTAAGAGGAAGAAGAGAAAACTATCACAATATCTGGTGCAAAGTATCCACATCTTTTAGTAGCAAGAAACTGGGCAAATTACCTACTCCAGACCCTGCAAGTAATGAGGTGAGTGTTTGGGGCGGTAGCAGAACAGTAAGTTCACAAAATAACTCAAAATCTGGAAACATAGTTCCCAATTAACCTCACTCTGTGAAAAAGTTTTATGTATTGATTAAAAATCACAAAATCCTCATTTTTTTCTTGCATTTTTATAGATGATTCATCCTAGTGAGAGAAGACAATGCCTTGCTTAATGCCATTTATTATACCTTGCATAAAGTCACTAGATATGAAGAAATTAATTACTACTTAATTAATCATGACTCAGGTCTAAGATCAGGGATCTATGCAATACCTTACAGCTACTTTACTCTGAAATTCATGGGCCGCCTTATGCTTTAAAGAAGGTAAGGTGTCAGCAGAGGGAGGGATGAGTTTTCTGCTCACACGAAGCCTGGACTCTACTCAGAGCTGTCAACCAACAAAGCAGATTGTCAAGGAAGCCAAGATCCAGAAGACACCATTACTCCCCACACTTTGCTCTCAGCAGTCTTGGAATCTGACCTCCAAAACCTCTTCAGCTCTAAAGACAGGCAGATAACTTTCATTGTAGGTGGAGAAAAAGTGAAGTTCCACTGTTCATTCTAACCCACCTCTCTGTCTCCATGTCTCTAAATTGGAAAAGGAGAAAAAGAAATCCACTGATGCAATTTTTAAAAGGGTATTTTTAAAACTGCCCTGTTTCATTTTGCCAGTTTATGTATTACAAACCCAACAGAACAATCTCCTCCATTCCTAGACCATAGCAGTTGTTTCCTGCATTTTCTAAGGTATGTGAAATGCTTCATCCAGGACGGAAAAATTTACTCACCAGAATGCAGAGGAAATAGCAAGGCAATGACGAATATAGCTTTCATCCATGACGAGAAGAAAGACATTTTGCCAAGTCTGTAGAAGAAACCCATGGGACTGTTTGTAACACATGGCACAGGGACAAATTGCCTGTTTCCCGATGAAAGTTTCTGACGGGTGAGGGAATGGCTCTACTCCCCTAGATTCCTAATTGTAGGGGACTATCCCCTTTTTTCTTCCTCCAGCTCTCAGAATCAACAAGACATGCGTGTGAACAGAAGCCCTCATAGAGACTCGAGAGAAACACTAGGACAAGTCCTCCGTGCACATCGGAGAAGGAGCCGTTTGCTCTCCCAAGCCTTTGGCTCAGCCCACAGGGAGCCTGGCTGCATTTAAGGACACATGCACTCAGGAATCTCAGGTTTTCCTCAGAAAATACAAACAGTTCTTTCAGGAAGGACTCAGTTGCAGCTGTCCTCACAGCAATGCTCTTCACTAGGGCTCCCCCCATAGGGTCCCCGCCAGACCTACCTGAAACAGAGAAGGCCGTGGGGAGCGAGGCCGACACCTCCACAGACCGTGCCAAGCTTGTTCACCTCTTCTTCCCAACCACTGCCACCCAGGTGACACGTTTCCTTTATTGACCTGTTGAAGAACTTTCTGGGAGTAAGAGAGATGGCTCCTGGCAGATAAGGCACTGAGGTATCCTCTGTTCTGCCTGGAGGCTGTAAAGTAACTAGTGAGAAGCCTCACAAAGAATTCTTGGTAGATATTCCCTCTGGAGGAGATTTGGGACAGTTTGATCTGATGTACCCAGAAGTATGGGGAAGAGAGGAGGGAAGATCAGTGCTCCGAAACCCTTAGAGATGAGACATGAAATCTTCCTAAGGAAGGAGAGTCAAAACAGGAAAGAGAAGAATGAGATTTGGGAACGGTGACTATACACATACCTAGACCCTTGGTACTTGGCAACACTAGAAGCACCTTAGGCTCAATTGGAGATTTGATTTTGCTTAAATTTTTTCTTTCAGATAACTGGGGATTCTCAACAAGCTGATAAGTACTAATGCAGCGAGTTCTCATGTTCCTTTCAATCAATATCCCACAATGAGAACACCTTGTAAAACTATGGCACAATTTCACAAACTGGAATGTTCACAAAGCTCCCAGATGAGTGTTGGGGCCACCGGCTTTGAGACCCCGGGCTACAGGACAGCTTGTGAATACTAAGAAGAGGAGAGAAAGAAGGCTCAGGTGTGAGATTGAGACCACCTGGGACAGGGCCCTAAATTGTCGGTTGAATAACTGGACCTTTACCTCAAAGTGAAGCGGGAGACCCTGTAGGGTTTGAGTGGGAGGAGATTTCATCATAGCTGTTTAGCTGATCTGCTCCACAGCCTGACTCAGCGCAAAGAGCGTTGGCAGATGAAAGTCCTGAGTTCAAATCCCATCCACCACCAGGCAGCCTGGACACCAGCTTCAGACTGTGGAATCTGCAAGTTCCTAATTTTAAATGTGACAATAACAACTTGTGTTGCACAGATTTGTTATACATATTAGCAATAAAATATTAAAACATTCTGCACTTAAGCTGTCTGGTAGACTTACATTAGTCGCCCTAATCTAACTTGCCTTTTTTGATCAGTGAGGAAAGTCAAGATTTAGACAAGAACCTTTGAATCTAACGCCATTTCATGCCAATTTACTGGAAGGATACCAATTCTGATAAGTATAAAAAGTTTTCCTTTATAAAATACTCAAGTGACTGTTATACTTACACTTGTTCTTTGACATATTTACATGGACACTGTCCGACACAGTTGTGCAGGCAAATCCTTCTGGCACATGTCATTGGAGGGAAAACTCAACTGAAGTTTAGAGTTGAAGTTATTGTGACGTCCTTATGTCCCAAGCACTGGACTTTTTCTCTTGTACACGTTCATCAGCAGAGATTAAGAGCAGGAGACACTGCCTGGTATGAACAAGAGGCCACACGATTTTAAAATTAACCACTAAAAGCAATGTTAGAAGCATGCATTATTTGATGCATATCTATCTTTTCTGAAAATGTTTAATGGCATAAATATCCATATATGCATAGATGTACAGATATTTATCATACAACTATACTAAAATCACACACAAATATATACATATGTATATATACAGATATATGAACGTGTGTATATATGTGTGCATGCCTGTGTCTGTATATATGTACGCATGTATATATCTCTATATATGTTTCTATAGATGCATATTTGTATAAAGAAATATATGTAATAACATGCATTTTATATACAATTATATATTAACATTACATATACATATATAGATATATAGACATACACATTTGTACATTTATGTCTCTCTATATAAATTTTCTAGGTGAGCTCCATATGTCATCACACGTGTTCTTATAAAAGAGAGACAGAAAGAGGTTTGATGCAGACACACAAAGTGATGGAGCTGAGAGAGGTTTGAAGATAGATGGCCTTCAAGTTGATAGAAGATAGATGATAGATAGATGAATAGAAAGAGACATAGAAGAAGCAGTCAAAGTATTTCTAGTGACTAGCTTTCTTCATTTAACTGTCAATTAAAAGTCTTCATATATGTATATACAAATATACATAATTCCTTTTACAGGAATACAAGTTGGAATATAACACATTCCAAAGTCTTTCCAACCTTAAGATCTCTTGATTTCAGTATTTTTGTGTTGTTTTTGAGGAAGATTAGCCCTGAGTTAATATCTGCGCCCATCTTTCTTTACTTTATAAGTGGGATGCTTGCCACAGTATGTCTTGATATGAGGTGCATAGGTCCATGCTCGGGGTCCGAACCAGCGAACCCCAGGCCACCAAAGCAGACAGTATGAACTTAACTGCTATACCACTGGGACAGCCCCTTGATTTCAGTATTTTTATTCTCTGTGTTGGTAAGATTATCTAAGAACTCTAGGCCACAAAGAGTTTCTTCAGTTTTCTCTTTGAAAAGTTTTATAGTTTTATTTTTACATTTAAAGCTATGCTTCATTTTATTTTAATCTTTTAATAAGGTGTGAATACTAGTTCAATGTTCACTATTTGACTATTCCTGTTCAATTGTTCCAACATCATTTGTTGTAAACACTCTATTTCCTGTTTTAAATTGTTTTGCACCAATATTTCTGGGTTCTCTATTCTGTACCACTGATCTATGTATCTAACTCTCCACTAATCCCACACTGTCTTCATTATTGTAGCTATCTAGTAAGACTTAAAATTGGGAGATGCAGTCCGATTTTTCCTTTTTTATGTAGACACCCAGTTTTCCCAAAACCATTTGTTGAAGAAGCTATCCTTTACTTATCGTGTATTTTTATGATAAAAATAATAAAGCCATCTACTAGAGTACCTATTAAAAAGGTATATAATAACAATTGTCAGTGAGGATGTAGAGCAAATGGAATCCTCATGCATTAGTGCTGGAATGTGAAAAGGCACAGCCACTTTGGAAAATGGATTGATAGATTCCTTAAAAATTCAACATAATCCTACCGTATGAACCATCCATTCTACTTATAGACGTTTACCCAAGACAAATGAAAACATAGGCCCATAAAAGACCTGTACAATAATGTTCATAACATCATTTTTCTTAATAGCCAACAAGTGTTAACAATACCAATGTACATAAACTAGTGAATAAATAAACAAAATGTGGCCTATTGATACAACATGGAATTCTATTAAACAATAAAAAGTAATGAACTATTGATTTATGCTACAGTGTGAAGGAACTAAAAAAATATAAGTGAAAGAAGCAGACAGAAAAAAAAATATTGCTTCATTTACCTTATATAAAATGCCCAGAGAAGGCAGAACAAGAGGAACAGAAGGTAGATGAGTGGTTGCCTGGGTTTGAGGATGGGAAGAAGGCATTAGCTCCAGGGGCAAGAAGGACATTTTTTGGGTAATGTAAATACACTAAATTTGAATTGTGGTGAGGGTTGCTTTTCTCTCTCTTTCTATGTGTGTGTATATATATGTATTTTTTAAATTATTATATTATATATAAAGCAGATTAGATTTTGGTACATAAATATCACAACAAACTGGTTTCTCAAAAGAATAAAATGTCGTCTCCTTCCAAACTCCCTTTCATGACCAACCTGTCAGGTTTAGAATATTGTTGAGTTTCCTGTGTCTCATTTTCACTTGCTCTAAAATGTAGAGCTGCTGTCTACCTAACAAGATGCTTAGAAGAGCGAAGTCAGATGACATGCGGGAAGCTGTTTCAGAGCTTTTGTGCAGAACAGTCATGCAGTGAAGGAGCATTTCCATTCATTAGTGCATAATAACTTTAATCAGTACATTTAAATTCCTAGAGAACAGTGACTATCTCTGCTTTTGCTTGCCATTTTACTTCTAGCAGTGGACATAAGGCCAGACACCTAGTAGGCCTTTAATTAAGTGATGCTAAGAAAAAAGAATACACAAATGAATATAACAGTGTTTACTGAAGAATGTTTTTATAGAGTCATCTACAACAAAAAGGGGATGCAATTGCCCAAAGTATTTTTATAATGTGGTTCTACAAATTAACATTCTAATGAAAACATTTCTTAGGAGGGATATTAGAGATGCTAAATGATTTAATAGCCCCACATTGATTACTTTTTAGATATAAAAGTATTTATTGAAAAGAACAGTGTGCCTAGCATAGTATATGTCACAGATTTCTAGCTGTCATCCAACAGTCAATCTACGTTTCTGCCATTACATTCAAAGTGTGAATGAGCCTTTGGACACACAGCTGAAGCCTGCGTATTGTGGCTGGAAGACAGAGAGACATCTGACTTGGACATAATAAAAGAAGTCCTAAGTCAATGAAGGCATTGTTGCCTGCGATCCCAGGATCACCCATCTACCTCTCAACTGATTCAGGACCAAAGATGAAAAACATATAATTTTTCCCCAAATCTCATAAATCTTAGGTTATCTCTCTATAGGTTCTGCAATTAATTCAATTATACACATATCCTAGGTCTTGGAGGCAAAGTCAGTATTACCTAAGATCCATGATCATAATATTAACCTGGGGTGTTTAATAGGTTTTGAATTTCTCAGAAACCTGTCCCACAGGTTCTGAATCTTTAGACCAGAGAGAATCCAAGTCCTCAGCACTTTTTGAACACCTACGTAATGTAATATTTGGTCACTTTTAGAAAATTTCTCTTTGGTTATAGGTATCAAAAATGTGCGTATGTCTTAACTCATTACCTAACCAAATAAGCAAGGGCATTTTGATAAATATAACACCATTTAACGTGTTAAGGAGCAAGTATTCAGGATCTCAAATTGTATTAGGTTTTATATTATTAAACATGTGATTAAAATACTAGTTTTTCAAACTGTCATTGAAGAATTGAGCATAGAGAATGAGAATACAGAAATCAGGAGATCTTAAAGGTGGAACGAACTTGGAATATCCTGTATTTCACCTTGTATTCTATAGAGTTGCCTGGTCCTTTAAGAATCAAAGACCCTGATTGTGAAACTCTAAATGTCTGTAGAATCCACTGCAAAATGGGATCACAATAAAAGCCATAGGAATGTATAGCTTCAGCAAAAGTCAGTGGTTACGATAATGAGCAAAAGTAAATTTGCCACTGCTTTCTCTGTAGAAAGAGTGAGAGAGAAAGAAAAAGACAATTATTAAAAGAACACATTACACTCTCTGGGCCGTGCACAAAACGCCTCTAAATAAGGAAGATTTGAACTTGGGACATGACAGTGAAGCTGTGCTCCACTTCCCCAAGACACTGGACCCCACCTACTCCCCGCCCTGCACATGTCTTCTGCCTAGTGTGGGGCTGACTCAGCCTTCAGACTAGGCCTAAGAAAGGAAGGCTTTAGGGATTGTGTTAGTCCAGATCTTCCAAGAGGCAGAAACACTTTTGAGAGTAAATGGGCAAAGATTTTATGAAAGTGAATGCATGTGAAAGAAAATGGGAATTGAGGCAAAAAAGACTGGCAAGGCCTTGGACCACAAACTCCTCCAGAATGAAGGAGAAAAGGTAGAGTTCTCCTAGACTGCTCTGCACTCTAAGGAAGGTTTGAAAGGCCATCCTGATTTCAGGAGACGAAGTTAACAATCACATGAGGCCTTTCTAGCATTAATGAGCCAAATGTGATGGATTTCAGAGTGCGGTGGTCTGTCTGCTCCTTGCTACATTATGTTCCCTGTGACTGGAAGTCTGCAGGGCTGATTCTCATGGCTTCACCAAGGTCTACTGTAGAGATATGCATTTTGGAATAACATCATACTGGCTCCTAGTCCGCCATTAGTAATTCATAATGAATTAAATTCAGTTAAATTAATTTGCTGTGCATTTGCAGAACACAGCCTGGTAATGTTGATAGTAAATACTACTTTCAGAAGTAGGAATTTTAAGGACTGGTAGAAGTGTGTTTCCTTGGTTTGCAAGGAAATATTACAAATAATGTCTGTATATGTCATGCCTAGATTATCAGCAAATGGATTTTCTTCTAATTTTGTGATGATTTCTTCACTACTTTGAAAGAGTAAATATTTACCGTTGTGTTTTTACTTGAATAAGATGCAAAAAATACATTTATTGCAATAAGTGCAGCCATTCATTGCACAGATGGAAATGTTTGTTTTCTCAAATTTTTGGGTGACTGTATACCCTACAGTATGGCTAAAAAACCCAGACAATATACACTTATTAGACAATTAATATTTGAATACAATCTTCTTAAATCTTAATGTGAAATGCCATACATTCAAAAAAGGTTAAGTATAATCTGTACTTAGGTATAAAGAAAAACTCTTATGTAGTCACACCCCAGTAAATAATAAAACATTATCAATATTTTTATAAAAATATTCTATTAAGAAAAAGGCCTAAAAAAACATGCAACTAGCTGACTGTATTTTTAAAATGCAACCAACTCCCCCCCCCCCCCCCCACCCCCACCCATAATTTTCCCCTCTCAGCTCCCCTTTCTCAGTCCTCCCCCAAACATGGGCAACAGCAAGACACTAAACTCAATTTCTGTTTATTATTCCCCACCTCCCTCTGGAATTTCACCACGCAGCAATACGTACATTCACTGGATTTATATATTTGGTATACTTTTGGATACCCTGCTAATTTACACACACAAAAAATACACTATGTATTCTTATATGTCTTTCTTTTTACACTCTCTGTGACCTGGAGATATACTGATTTGATAGGTGTAGTTTTTTAAATTTTCAACCCTATGTAACATGCCACTATGTGGACGTATAGAAATAATTACTATTTATTTTCCTACAAATTGATAATTGCGGTGGTCCTTTCATCCTTTTTGTTTTGTTAGGATGAATAATTCTACTCTAAATACACTTTTATATCTCTCAGTTTTGTGGTCAACAAATAACTACCAATGAGTGGAATTTGGGGGTAATAGGCTAAATACACCATGGCCTGTACAGATAATGCTAAGTGGTTTTGTATTGCTTGCTAGATTCTATATCTTGACGTTAGTGTAATAGTAATACATTCATACGTTCACTTTTTGAAGAATGATTCTTTTCTACATTTTGTTTGGTCGATTTTGCTGTGATTTTAAAAATTAAAAATAGTTAAAAATTGACTTGCTCCTAATGACCCAGTATCAACTTACCGAATTCCTGTAATTTGGTGAGTTTAGAAAAGCCATTTCTGTAACCAAAGAACAGTTTAAAAAGATAAGAAATCCACACATATATTGGTAGCAGAAATTTATGCAAACGACCTGCTCAAGAAACTGCAACAGATGACGTAAGAATTTTATGAAAGTAACAAAAACATAAATTCTCAACAGTATCCAAATCTTAGAAAAAATAATCCTCAAATTAATCTAGTGCTGTGAGAAACAGTTTCATATATTATTTTTGGTAACTCCTGATACCCTGCTTGAAGATACCAATTTTGTAAAGCTTCCTAAAAGAGATATTTCCTTGTGATGGAAGACAATGTCTTGTGTGAAGTCACTAAATTATGAAGAAATTCTGCTCTACTATCAGAGTTCTATTTGATACTTAACAACTACTTTTTTCTTAACTTCATGGGTCACTTTGACCGTTAAGGAAGATAATTGGTCACCTGAGGTGTGGATGAGCTCTTTCCTTACACAAGGCCTTGATTTCAGAGACTCAGTGATGATAATCCGATTTTCAAAGAATACCAGATCTGTGGAGATCATTACTTCCCAAGTCTTTGCCTTTAATGACCCTGGAATCTGGGCCTCAAAAGGAAAAAGAACTTGAAGTTCTTGCATCACAGATGAAGGAAGAGCGAAAGTCTATTTCCTATCCTACCTCACCACACTGTTTCAGCTTCTCTGATGTGAGAAATGAGAAAAAACAATTCAATGGTGAAATATTTAAAAGGAATTTATAACATACTCTGTGTCATTTTAAGTATGTAAGAATTACAAACTCACGAAAACAACCACGGCATTCTTAAGTTACAGCAGAAAGCATTCTGGATTTCTAGGATATACAAAATGTTTTTCCCAGGACTGGAAAATTTACTCACCAGAAAAAGAGTAAAAGCCAAGATGATGAAAAAAGTTTTGGTCCATAATGAGAAGAGAGAGATTTGAGGGAGTCTGTGGAAGAAACCCTTCAAGAAGTTTGCAACAATGGCACAGGGTGCATTGTTCATTTTTGAAGGACAGGCAAAAGGAATCCAGGGCCAAATTAGAAAGTGTCTTACTTATAAAGGAATTATTCCATTACCCTAGATTCCTAGTTACAGTGGACTGTTCCCTCTGTTCTTCTCCCGACCCTAAAATTCAACAAGAAATATCATGTCAACAGAATGCTGCCCTAGAGACATGAGAAAAAGTTCACGAAAAAGTGCTCAGTGAACACAGGAGAAGGAGTTGATTACTCTCCCAAACCTTTCAGTCAACCCACAAAGAGTCTGGCCACATTTAGGGTAAACATGCTCATTTGAATTTCACTGTTCTCTTCAGGAAAGTAGGAATAGTTACACATAGAAGGGTCAATCTGGCAATACTCACTGCAATGCCATACACTAGGACTACCTGGCTAGGACCCCACTTGACTTACCTCACAGGAAGAGACAACAGACAGTGAAGCAACAGTGGCTATCCTGTTCATCTTTCCTTCTCAACCTTCTATCTTCATCAAACAAGGTCAGCTTTACTGATATTTGAGTGAGGAGCTGGATGAGCTTTTATCATGGCAGATAAGAGACAGATGTATTCTGTGTCCTCTCTGGGACTGTAAAATAGGTCATGAGAGATGTCTCATAAATACTTATCAATAGATCTTCCCTCAGCAGGAGGCTTGGGACAATCTGATCTGATGAACAATGAAGTAAGAGGACGAGAGAAGGAAATATGTGCAGTTATAGATTTTGAGATAGAGAAAATATGTGAAAACTTCTGAAGCAGGTGAGTTGGAAAGGGACAAGAGAATCAAGCAGGACAAAGGAGAAAGACTTTGGAAATGTTAATAGAAGAGTCTAAACCTTTATAACGTTAAAAAAAGTAGAGGAATATTAGAATCACCTGGAGAAATTTTAAAGCTGATGGATGCACCATCCCACTATCAAGATTATGAATCAATTCTATCCATGAGTTCTGAGCATGGCATGTTTTCAAATCTACTAGGTGTAACTCAGGCACAACCAGGTCTGGGAAACTCTGGGATAGAGCAAAGTGTATGAATTTCTGGAAAGGGAGAGAAAGAAACCTGGAGATTGATGTGGAGACCAGATGGAACATTGCCCTAGATTCTATGTTAAATAATTTGATCTTTACCTTAGAGGTAAGTGGGAGACAATAAAGACTTTTGAACTAAAGGAGACATTTGGTCAGTTATTTTCTTCCTAACTAGCCAATCAGCTTTACAGAGTGATTCAATGTAAAGGATCAGTAGACTTGAGCTGGCAGAAGAAAGTATCAGTGAACTGAAGTTAAGTCAATAGATAATAAGAAGTCTGAGGAATAGAAACTAAAATAATGAGATAAATAGAACAAACTCACAGAAATGTGGGACAACATTAAATGCACCAACATATGCATAATAGAAAAGAAGAAATACAAGGAGAGAGAAAAGAGCAGAAAAATATTATCGAAGAAATAAACACTGAGAATTTGTCAAATTTGATTTATAAAACACTATTCTACACATCTAAGAAGGTGAACTACAATTAGGTTAAAAGCAAAAAAAAAAAAAAAAACCTCCAAGTCCAGACAGATCATAGTCAAAATATTGAAAGTCACAGATAAAGAGAGCATATTGAGAGGAGCAAGAGAAAAATGACCCATCATATACAAGGGAGCAAAAAGATAATTAGCAGCTAACTTCTCATCAGAAAAAATATGGAAGCCAAAGGCAGTGGCATAACATATTCCCAGTACTGAAATAAAAAATTTCAACCAAGAATTTTATACCCCGAATTTTGATCTTATCAAATGAAGGCAAAATAAAGACACTTTTATAGGGAAAAATACTTAGAGAATTTGTTGCTAGGATACCTTGGTCTTGCCTTACAAGAAACACTAATGGGTGTTTTTTTAGATGAAAGCAGATAGTAATTTGCCTCCATGTGAAAAACTTCCGAACTTCTTCTTCTGAAATTCTGGAATGACAGCATGAGGAGTTTTGCTGATCCATTCTCCAGTAAAACTGATATAAATTACTTAAAAAAAAAAAGTAAAGTCTCTGGAAATGGTCTTAAGGGCAAACAGCAAATGAAGAAACATCTATTCAATAAATCTATGAAAATTCATAAGAAACGCAGGAGTGAAGTATTTGAACCAAGATGCTCCTCCGTTGCCCCCTCCCAGGTCAACTAGGTGGAGCCTCCACTCCAGACTGCTTTAACTGAAAACACAGGCCTCCTCTTCACCCAGCTCCCAGCTTGAGGGTTTTCTTCCAATGAAGAGCAGGATGTCAGCATGTCTCTTTTTACCACCATGTGCCTATTGCTGGCTAATTCCTGAGTGAGGGCATTCTGGAAGTGGGAATTCCTTCTTCCACCCAATTCCTGATTGTGGAATGGAGGCTCCCCATTGGGTGTGGCATACTGTGATTATTGCTTGCGTTTGGCCCTCCCCCAGCTCATAAGGCAATGATTCCACACCAGGAGAAGAAAGCCAAGCGAACCTGAGGCTACTGCTGCAGCTCCACTGAGTGCTTAGATCCCACAGAGTGGGTGGCACACAGGGAGAAGCTTGCCATTGTCCCAATCTCTGGCTCCAGAGCCCTGGGTCAGAGATTTTGTCTTGGAAGAGAAGCAGGCCAGAAAACAGAGAGCTCCTGATCTCTTCTAAAAGGAGCTGACGATTTACAACAGCATATGAAGAAGTTTAAACCTAAGACCCCTTTCAAAAACAGTGGAGGCTATTGGGAAGGGAATGAGGAGGAGATTGATGGGTCTAATGAAGATCTGTCGTGGTCTGCAGGTCACCTAGTTGCAGGAGACTAATCAGGAATAAGGGAGCTGCAAGGAGCCCTCTGAGGGTAAGAACAAATATAAAGCACTGACCTCAGAAACTATTCCACCCCAGGAGACACAATTCGAATAGACTACTTTGTAGAGGGATTTATGTCCCAAGACATAGTTGTAACCTTAGAACAATCTATTGGCATTTAGTGGAGCTTCACAGATGGGCCTATTCAGGGAAAAGGTGGGAGAGAACATGGTCTGCACCCCTGTCACTCAAGATGACTGTGGGCATACCCAAAGCTGTTCCTCCTTCAAAAGCACCAAAAAGGACTTAACATTGTGGGGGATAAAGGTGAGTAAATGGCACTACAATTATCCAATCGATCACTAACCACATAAACAAGTAAATAACAACAGCAAACCCCTCTTGGGGATAGGGCATTAGCCAAATGTGCTACAGTGTTGCTATAATATATTGCCTAACATGTCCAGTTTCAACCAAAAAAATTAAGTGGCGTGCAAAGAAAAGGGAAAGTATGGCCCATACACTAAGAAAAATGTAGGCAACAGGAATTGCCTGTGAGAGCATTTCAAAGCGGTCATTATTAGTATGTTCCTGAACTAAGGAAATCTTGATTAAAGAAATAACGGAAGGTATGATAATAATGTTGCCTCAAAAAGAGACTATCAATAAAGAGCTTTTTTTTTAAAGAGGCAAATGGAAATTTTAGTAAAATGTACAACCCCTGAAATAAAAAGTTCACTGGAAGGGCACAATTGTGGTTTGGAACTGGCAGAAGAAATCATTAGCAAATTTGAAGATAGCTCAATAGAAATTATGCAAACCCAAGAACAGAGGGAAAAAAGAATGAAGGAAAACGAACAGTTTCAGAGAAATGTGGGACACCACGTAGCACAGTCACAATCATATAACGGCATTACCAGAAGAGAGATGGGGGAGACCAAAACTGTTTGAAAACATAGTGTTTGAAAACTTCCTAAGTTTGTTGAAAACAATAACCTACACATCTAGGAAGCTCAACAAATTTCGAGTAGGATAAACTACAAAAGGACCACAAACATATACATCACAGTAAAAATACAGAAAGTCAAAGACAAGGAGAAAACCTTGAAGAAGCAAAAGGGAAATGACAGTTCACTTGCAAGCAAAGTCCAACAACATTAAGAGCCAGCATCTCAGCAGAAACAATGGGGCCAGAAGGCAGTGGGACAACATATGCAAATAGCTCATGGAAAAAGCCATCAACCAAGAACCCCATACCCAGTAAAGCCATCAGTCAAAGATGAAGCTGAAAAAAATTTTTTTCCAGAAAAACAAAAACAAAGGGAATTATTGCTGGCAGATCCATATTACAAAAAAATGCTAAAGGTTGTTCTTTAGGCTGAAAGAGAATTACCCCAGATGGTCATTTGAATCCACATGAACAAAAAAAGAACACCAGTAAGTGTAATTATTAACTATAATACACACTATTAATGTATATTGTTATTCTCTTATTTAATAAGCAATTATACAAAATAACATATATTTAGATGTATATGGTATATTGCTGGGCATTTAACATATAGAAATATAGTGTATGTTTAATATATTTGCCAATAACAGTATAATGGAAGTGGAAGGGAGCAAAGTCGTAATGGGTTAAGAAAATGAAGAAACATAGTAATAACTATAACAACATATTGTGGGGTTTAATATATATTACAATTACAGATGTATAATATAACAAGAAGACCATAAACAGGAGGAAAAGGAAAGACAGGCATATAGGAACGCTACAGGCATAACCGACGTTATTTCACTTCATTTTATTGCACTTTACAGATACTGCATATTTTACAAATTGGAGGTGTGCGGCAGCCCCGCGTCAAGCAAGTCTATCAGCACCACTTTTCCAATAGCATTTCCTTACTGCATGTCTCTGACACATTTTGGTGATTCTCACAATATTCCAAACTTTTTGATTATTATTATACTTCTTCTGCTGATCTGTGATCAGTGACCTTTGCTCTTACTATTGTAATTGTTTAGTGGTGCCATGAGCTACATCCATATGAGACAGCAAACTTAATCCACAAATGTTGTGCTCCCTCACTGCTCCACTGACTGGCTGATCCCGTGTGTCTCTCCCTCTCCTTGGGCCTCCCCATTCCCTGAGACACAGCAATATTGAAATTAGGCCAATTAATAACCCTACAATAGCCTCTAAGTGTTCAAGTGAAAGGGAGAGTCACATGTTTTTCACTTTAAACCAAAAAAAGCTAGAAATTATTGTTGATTATTGTTGAATTAATGTTGATATTTTGACCTCTTCCCATGAATCGTGATTGTTCTTAATGGCATCTAGAATGGGGAATCCTTTCTAGAAATTTATCAATTTACTTTGCCCAGATCCCTCAGAGGAGTCATTATCTATGACAGCTATAGCCTTACTGAGGAAGGTATGAAAACTGAAATAGGCAAAAAAGCTAGGCCTTTTGTGCCAAACTGTTAGCCAAGTTGTGAATGCAAATAAAAAGTTCTTGAAGGAAATTAAAAGTGCCACTTCAGTGAACATATGCATGATAAGAAAGCAAAACAGCCTTATTGCTCATGTGGAGAACGTTTTATTGGTCTGGATAGGAGATCCAACCAGCCACAACATTCCCTTAAGTCAAAGCCTAATCCAGAGCAATGCTCTAACTCTCTTCAACTCTATGAAAGCTGAGAGAGGTGAGGAAGCTGCAGAAGAAACATTTGAACCTAGTAGAGGTTGGTTCATGAGGTTTAAGGACAGAAGCCATCTCCATAACAGAAAAGTGCACGTGAAGCAGAGAGTGCTGAGGTAGAAGCTGCAGCAGGTTATCCAGAAGGCCTAGCTGAGATCACTAATGAAGTTGACTACACTACACAGCAGATTTTCAACGTGAAGAAAACTGCATTATGTTGAAAAAGGATGCCATTTAGGGCTTTCACAGCAAAAGAGGACAAGTCAATGCCTGGCTTCAAAGGACGGGCTGAGTTTCTTGTTAGAGGCTAATGCAGCTGGTGACTTTAAGTAGAAGCCAATGCTCATTTACCATTCTGAAAATCCTAGGACCCTTAAGAAGGATACTAAATCTACTCTATGTTCTATAAATGGAACAACAAAGCCTGGATGACAGCACATCTGTTTACGACATGGTTTTGTAAATATCTTAAGCCCAGTGTTAAGACCTACTGCTCAGAAAAAAAAGGTTTCTTTCAAAATGTTACTGCTCATTGACAATGCACCTGGTCACTCAAGAACTTTGATGGAGATGTGCAATGAGGTTGATGTTGTTTATATGCCTGCTAACACAACTTTTATTCTGCAGCCTATGGATCAAGGAACAATTTTGACTTTCAGGAAATATATTTAGTAAGGCTATAGCTGTCATAGATAGTGACTCCTCTGAGGGGTCTGGGCAAAGTAAATTGATAAATTTCTAGAAAGGATTCCCCATTCTAGATGTCATTAAGAACAATCACAATTCATGGGAAGAGGTCAAAATATCAACATTAACAGAAGTTTGGATGAAGTTGATTCCAACCCTCATGGATGACTTTGAGGGTTCAAGACTTCAGTGGAGGAAATAGCAGCAGATGTGGTAGAACCAGCAAGAGAACTAGAATGAGAAGTGGAGTATGAAGATGTGACTGAATTGCTGCAACCTCAAGATAAAACATTAATGGATGAGGAGTTACTTCTTACAGATGAGCAAAAAAGAGTTCTCTTGAGAAGGAGTCTATTCCTGATGAGGGTGCTGTGAAGATTGTTGAACTGACAACAAAGGATTTGGAATATTACATAAACCTAGTTGATAAAACAGCAGCAGGGTTGGAGAAGATCGACTCCAATTTTGAAAGAACTTCTACTGTGCCTAAAATGCTATCCAACATCATCACATGCTACAGAGAAATCATTTGTGAAAGGAAGAGTCAACTGATGTCACAAACTTCATTGTTATCTCACTTTAAGAAATTGGCACGGCCACCACAACCTTCAGCGACCACCACCCTGAGGAGTCAGCAGCCATCGATATTGAGGCCTGACCCTCCACCAACAAAAAGATAAGGATTTGCCAGAGGCTCAGAGGATGGTTAGCATTTTTTAGCAATAAAGTATTTTGTGTGTTTGAGAGAAAGATGGCCCTGAGCGAACATCTGTTGCCAATCTTCCTCTTTTTGCTTGAGGAAAACTGTCGTTGAGCTAACATCTGTGCCTATCTTCCTCTATTTTATGCAGGATGCTGCAACAGAGGGGCTGGATGAGCAGTGCTACATCTGCTCACATGAGCCGAACCTGTGAACCCGTGAACCCCAAGGCCACCAAAGCGGAGCTTGTGAACTCAATCGCTATGCCACTGGGCCAGCCCCAGCAATAAAGTATTTTTTAATTGAGGAATGTACATTGTATTTTTAGACATAATGCTGTTGCACACTTAATAGACTAGAACATGGTGTAAACATACCCTTTATATGCACCGGGAAAGCAATAATTTTGAGTGTCTCACTTTATTGCAATTTTTGCCTTATTGTGGTGGTTGGGAACCAAACCTGCAATATCTCCAAGATACGCCTGTAATTATAAACATTATATCAGATTAAACATTGTTAATGGATTTGATTATTTGAAATCAAGTCAGGAACAGCACATACAGCTAAAGCTAACAGAAGTGCGGGTTCCAGGGTAAAGTCTGAGGACATTTTCTTTAGCTTTAACAGAAATAGAGCAGTTGTTTACTGTGTATATGATTACTAGATTAGGAGCAAAACGGTAGTTACTGGTGTACTGACACTATTTCCATAAGTCAAAAGAGCAAATGTTTACTATTTTCCTCTCTCCTATGTGCCCTGAAAACACATGATAGTGACCAGAGGTGATGCCATTGGATGCACAGACTGGACTGTGTCTCCTGTTGCAGCCACATGGGGGCCAGTGTATTTTCTACAGTCAGTGTGTAAAACACGGATGACAAAGAAATAATCAGAGAGGACACAACTAAAAATAGCAGTCTTATTATGTTATTATGAAACGCCATACATAAAAACGATGATAAATAATTTATATGTTTTTATTATAGGCCCATAACAAAATAAACATGCCTTTAAGCAGAAACCAAATGAAAAACTAAAACATTTTCATAACCTTTGCAGGCCTCCCTATCAGATTCTTCCCTCAAATTCCATCCACCTCTCATCTCAGAGGGAATCATTAAACTCGATTTTCTATTTATTATTCACTTGCTTTCTTTATAGTTTATCACATAAGTAGTTATTCATAAAATTGTGTATTATTTAATTGTGGATATTTTGGAATTTATATTCAGAATCATTATAACTCATTCTGATTTCATATAGCAAGTATAGATTACTATCATTGAACTCTTGTAATTGTTTATTGTAATAAGATAATTTTAAAATCTTTAACACATTAATATGGTGATCATTGTACATCTAATCCGAATTAATCATAGCTTGCTAGTAAAAGAAACTGACGTAATTCGGCAACATTTTTATACACAGTCATATTTTGCATGACGAGATTTTATTTAGGATTTTTGGATCTATGTTTAAGGGTGACTTCTTCTTCCATTGCAAAAATTGAAGAGGTGGATGACAGTCTACTATCTTTATAGATAATCTTTTTTTCTGACTAATCTTAAGATCTTTTTGTATTTATTTTTAATTGTGTTATAAGGTGTGTAGGTGTGGATTCTTAAATACAATTTCCCTAGTTAGAAGGCTATAGGATCCTTAAATATATTTATAATAGTCAAAAAGTGGAAACAACTCAAAGCTGGCCCAGTGACACAGTGTTTAAGTTCTCATGATCCACTTCGGCTGCCTGGGGTTCATCTGTTCCGATCCTGGGTGCGGACCTACACACTGCTCATCAAGCCATGCTGTGGCAGGTGTCCCACATATAAAATAGAGGGAGATGGGCACAGATGTTAGCTCAGGGCCAATCTTTCTCAGCAAAAAGAGGAGGATTAGTGGCAGAAGTTAGCTCATGGTTAATCTTCCTCCAAAAAAAAAAAGGTGACAGCAACTCAAATGTCTGTCAATTGATGAATGGATGGATAAATAAATGTGGTACATAAATCAATGGAATATTAGTCAACAGTAAAAAGAAATGAATTCCTTATATGTGCTACAACATGGATGAACCTTGAAAATATTATACAAAGTGAAAGAAGCCAGTAACAAAGACTATGTATTGAATGACTCCGTTTATATGAAATGCCTGGAAAAGGTAAATCTATGGAGACAGAAATTACAGTAGTGCATCTCTGGAGTAGGAGGTACGGGAAATGGTAATTAACAGTAAATGGACATATGGAATCTCATTGTGTGGATAAAAATGTTCTAAAACTGAATTATGGTGATTATTTCACTACTTGGTATATTTAAATTTTAAAAAGTGTTGAATTCTACATTTTAATTGAGTAAATTACACGGTATATAAAATATGCTTCAATCAGTTTAGTTTTTAAGAAGCATACACCATCAGCAGGGACTAAAATGATATTTTAAAAAATTTATTGATTTCCAGGTAGCACAAAGTTAATGGGGTAAATCTCTATGTGAATCATCCAAACACTGTACTAATTCACAAGAAGATCTAAGAAAACCACATCAATCATTTGTACTCAGCATAACTAGAAGACTGAAAAAAATACTAACTTCACTTTTCCTGTATGTACAAAGATAATCTCCAAATGTTAGTAGGATTATTACGTAAACTCCCAGCGCAGGCAAGCTTCTTGCAAAGAGCAAGTTTGTTGGGGGGAGAGCAAGGGGTGGAAGAGAAAAAAAAAACTACAAAGAGGGAGGGGAACTGGAACCTAAGATTGAGCTAAAATCTAAAAGAGAGAAAGCCCATCATTCCTGCAAAACACTGTAAAAGACCCAGTAGAAAAGGACATGTTTACAGGGAAGAAAATTAAAAGTGGGTGAGGCTCAAGGTTGAAGTCTCAAAAGGTATCAGTTCTGAGTGATTAGAAAATAAAAAATTGGGGCGAGTCAGGATGACACAGGATAACAAATAAAACGAAGCAAATGGGGGCTCTTTCGAAGAATAATGCAATACGAAAGAAAACCAAACCGCATCAGAGCATACAGCGCACCCGCGCGCGCGCGCGCACAAACACACACACGCGCGCGCACACACACACACACACACACACACACACACACACACACCACCTCCTAGAAGTAAACACATTTTGCTCTACTGACAGAAGAGGGCGCTCTTCCACTAGGAACACAGTAAACAAACCTACATTAACAGCCAACTGTGTCCACAAAAATATACGGGACAAAGTGGTCTTCATCCATGAAAAACTTCTGTAAGAAGAAAGCAGAATTAAGAATCAAATGCCTGTAGCTCAAACCTCCTAGCCTCCAAAATAGAAAACTATGAAGCAGAAGAAAACGGTAATGCAACACTCAAACCAAAATGAATTAAATAGGTCCAGCAAACATTTGCGATGTTCAACTCCTGGAATTAAAATAAGAGATTATAGGGGAAAATCTTTCAAAGTACTGATTGTTAGTATTTAATATATTTAATTTTTATTTAACACTAAAACACAGGAGAAAATGTGAAAGAATATATAAATTTTATATATTCTGAAAAAGTAAGAAAGAGTAATTTATAAAATGAATAAGGAAAAGATAAAGAAAGTATAAAAATTATAATGAATTCACTGATTGTATATACAGAATTGATAAGCAGGAAAAGATACCATGAAACACAGGCAAGCAGACACTAAAATAGAAAAATTTTAAATAAAAAAGAGAAGTATGAGATTTAACAAGGTGTAAAGAGAAGAATAATTAAGAGGCAAAAATGAAAGTTTTATGAAGGTTTGTAGGGCCAACAAAAACCGTACTCAAGTTACAGTATCAATAATAAATATATACCCCATGGCCGAGTGGTTAAGTTGGTGTGCTCCACTTAGCAGCCCAGGCTTTTGCCAGTTCAAATCCTGGGCGTGGACATGGCACTGCTCATCAGGCCACGTTGAGGCGGTGTTCCACATGCCACAACTAGAAGGACCTACAACTAAAATATACAACTATGTATTGGGGGATTTGGGGAGAAAAAAATTAATAAGTATATAATATTCATAAATATACAAAAGATGTTCAATTTCATGCATACTTAGAAAAATACAAGTAAAAATCTCCACTCTCATATACAAGATCTGAAGAAATTAAAAAACCATGAAGGCAAATTCTGTTGGCAAGGTTGTGGAGACCAGGGCCCTCTCATAATTGTTAATGGGAATGCAAACTAGCACAACCCTTATGGAGGATACTTTTTCCCATATGGTAAAAATCATAGCAAGACCTAAAAAATTATGCAAATTTTTGTATTTTATCGTAGCATTCTCATAGCTAGAAATTTACTTGGAAAAAACATAGGTAAACTTTCAGTTTGCGGTTCCACATGTAAGGAGCTAGGAAGTCACCACTCATCCTAACAATAAGTAAAAAGCTGAAGACTAAATAATCAATAACTCTTTTTAGATCCATAAGAGAGGGGAGGGACACAGGGCAGATTGCTGGGACGACTGGGGAGACAGCCAGGTGACCACAGGGACTCACGCTTCTGGAGCAGACACTCATAAGCAGAAACCAGCACACGAAACAGCCTGAGGAGGAAATCCTGACCTGTAATTGATGGACTGAGGGAAGCTCAGTGTGGACAAATCTAAGAGTTCAAAACTCCAGGGGACCCAGACATAGGGACGCCCCCACACAATTGTGAGATGTACCTCCAGGAGCTTCACCAAGTTCCCATAGTAAATATTGGAGAAGAATCTCCTCATGCTTCTGGCAGGAAGATGAAAAAAGAAACCATTTAGAAATACACCAGAGCACTCTGTTCTTATTAACAAGGCCTGCCCTCAGGAAAAACTAGTTAACTAGAGCCTAACCTAGGATATTATCAGGCCTAACAGACCTGAGAGAATGGAAATACCCAACTCTCATCCAGTCTAGCCATTCAGTCCCCTGTAAGGGAGGAGGAAATACTGAGAAACACTTGTGAAGTTCACACTCCAAAGGCATATGTTCACTAAAAGGCTGAGACCTAATTATAGGATTGTAGAATGCTGCTCCTTCCTCCACATCTTACCATAACATTACTAAAGCCAGTTTACGGCAGTCTTTTACCTGGTACATCATGTCCAGCTATCACAAAAACATTGTGAGGCATACCAAAGGCAGAAAAACACCATCTGAAGAGACAAAACAACCATTAGAACAAGACATGGCAGTGATGCTGGAATTATAAGACATGGAATTTAAAACAAATATGATTAATATGCTAAGGACTGTAATGCAAGAACAGATGGACAACGTAAGCAGAGAGATGGAAATTCAGAGAAAGAACTAAAAAGAAAGGCTAGAGATAGAAATATTGTAACGTAAATGAAGAATGACTTTGATGAACATATTAGTAGATTCACACAGCTAAGGAAGGAATTTCTGAGCTAGAGGATATATCAGTAAGCCTCAAAAACTGAAAAGTAAAGAGAAAAAAGAGAAAATCTAAAGATTATGGGATAAACTCAAAAGTTGTAACACACACACAATGAGAATATCAGAGGGAGGAGAAAGAAAGAAAGGCACAGAAGAAATATTTGAAACAATAATGACTAAGAACTTTTCCAAATTAATGTCAGATACTAAAGCACAGATCCAGAAAGTTCAAAGAACATCAATCAGATAAATACTATAGGCACGCTATTTTC
Organism: Equus quagga; assembly: GCF_021613505.1. Taxonomy (NCBI): domain Eukaryota; kingdom Metazoa; phylum Chordata; class Mammalia; order Perissodactyla; family Equidae; genus Equus; species Equus quagga. The sequence goes on along the minus strand of NC_060273.1, from coordinate 71,800,282 downwards.
AAATTATAGGTCAAAATAAAGTCCTAAAGCCAGGAAAAATAAAACAACATTACATTACTTATAGAGGAACAGACATGAGTATTACATCTGACCTTCCCTCAGAAAGCATGCAATAAATAGAGAGAGGAATGTTATGAGAAAAAACCACCTGTATTTTTCTTTATCCTGCAAAATTATCTAGAATTCTGTAACCTGCAAAATTATTCTTCAAAGGTACAGGAGAAATAAAGACTTTCTTAGGCAAAAATTGACGGAACTTGTTGGCATTAGACTTGCCTTGCAAGAAATGTTAAAAGAAGTTCTTTGGAGCAAAAGAAAATAATACAGATCAGAAGCTCAGATCTACATAAAGTAAGGAAGAACATTGAAGAAGGAATAAACGAAGATAAAACAAAAACTTTTATTGTTATTATTCTTAATTCACCTAACAGATAACAGTTTGCTCAAAATAATAATAGCAACAATGTATTTGATAGGTATGCTATGTGGTATATGTATATATCAAATGTATATGATATATACATATCACATGAATATTTGCTTATGTATGCTTATATATAAGTGAAATGAATGACAGCAATGATAAGGGGTGGGAGGGATGAATTAGGAGTATTTTGTTATTATAAGGTACTCACATTATCTGTGAATCAGTAGAGTGTTATTTGAAAACTGACTTGGAGTCATCGTAAAGATATATTGCAAACTCTAAGGCAACAAATAAAAAAAGTTAAAAAAGAAGTATAACTGATATGCTAAGAAAAGAGAGAAAACGAAATCGTATAAAGTGCTCAATTATAACCACAAAAGGCAGAAAAGAGTGGAAGACAAAAATAGAAACAAAGAACAAGGGCAATAAATAGAACTGTAAGAAATATGGTAGCTAATAATCCAACTATATCAACAATCACTTTGAATCACTATGAATAATCTTTGAATAATCAATGGTCTACTTAAATAGATTTTGAATAATCAATGGTTTAAATGCATCAATTAAAAAACAGAGATTACCAAAGTGCATAAAAAGCCTGACCCAACCATATAGTGTTTACAAGAAACTTACTCTAAATTAAAGCTACATGTAGGCTAAAAGTAAATGGAAGGAGAGAAATATAGAGTGCTAAAACTGAAAAACAGATAGTCAGAAGTAGCTATATTAATTTCTGAAAGAGCTTATTTCAAAGTGAGGTAAATAATCAGGGATGAAGAAGGACATTACGTAATGATAAAGCAGCCAGTTCTCCAAGAACACCTAACAATCCTTACTGTGTATGCATCTAAGAAAGGAGGTTCAAACTACATGAGGGAGAAACTAATAGAACGGCAATGAGAAACAGATGGTTCCACTATCACAGTTGGAGACTTCAACACCCTTCAAAAGAAATGGAGGTTTCCAGCAAGCACAAAATCAGTGAGGACATAGATGAACTGAACAACACCATCAAGCAACTGGATATAATGGACATCTTTAGATTACTTCATCCAACAACAGCAGAATACACATTCTTCCTAAGCTCACGTAGAACCTTCACCAAGATGGAACAAAGTCTGGGCCATAAAGCACACCTTCACAAATTTAAAAATAAAAATCATATAATGTCTGTTCTCAGGCCACAGTAGAATTAAACTAGAAATCAATAACAAAAAGATAACTGGAAAATACTAAAATATAGGAAGATTAAATGAGACACTTCTAAATAATACATAGGTCAAAGAAGAAGTCTCAAGAGAGATTTTAAAATATTTTGAACTGAATAAAATGAGCATGAAACATCAAAATTTGTGGATGCAGCAAAAATAGTGCTTAGAAGGAATTTTTTAGCATTGAATCCACATATTGGAAAAGAAGAAGGATGTAAAATCAATCATCCAAGTTTCCACCATGGGAAATTAAGAAAAGAAGAGCACCTTCCATCCAAGTGAGCAGAAGCAAAGAAATAATAAGAATTAGCAGGAGTGAATGAAATTGAAAATGAGAAATAAGGGAGAAAAATCAATGAAATCAAAAGCTGGTTCTTTGAAAAGGATGATCAAATTGATAAGCCTCTAGGCAGACCAACTAAGAAATAAGTGAAAGGGCACAAATTACTAATATGAGAAATGAAAGAGGAGGCTGCTATAGATCCCATGGGCATGAAAAGGATAATTAAAAAAATTCTGCAAGCAACTCAGTGTCCACAAATTTGGTAACTTAGATGAAATGGACCAATTCCTTGAACGGCCCAGTATGCCAAAATTCACACAAAAAGAAATAGATGTTCTGAATAGGCCTGTATCATTTAAAGAAATTGAATCAATAATTAATACCCTCCCCAAACAGATAACACCAGGTCCAGATGTTTCCACTGGTGAATTCTACCAAACATTAGAAAAGAAATTATACCAATTCTCTACAAACTTTCTCAGAGGATATTTTCTAACTCATTTTGTGAGATCAGCCTTCCCTAACAGAAGAAGCAGGAAAAGGTATCACAAGAAAAGAACATTACAGACTAATATCTCTCAAGAACGTACATGCACAAACCCACAACAAACCCATCCGGCAATACTTAAAAAGAATTATACTCCACGAGCAAGTGATATTTATCCCAGGTATGCAAGGCTGATTCAACACTCAATTAATCCAGCACATGATCGTATCAATAGTTACAGTAAAAACCATTTGACAAAAGTCAACACTCAGTCACAAGAAAAGCTCTCAGTAAACTAGGAACAGAGAAGACCTTCCTCAACTTGATAAAGAATGCCTACAGAAAACCGACGGTTATCATCATACTTAATGGTGAGAAAAATCGGAGCTTGCCCACTCATCAGGTACAAGGCAAGGATGTCCCTCTCACCACTCCTGTTAAACAACACACTGGAATTTCTAGCTAGTACAATAAAACAAGAAAAGGAAATAAAATATATACAAATTTGGAAGGAAGGAATAAAACTCTCTTTGCAGATGACATGATCGTCTTTATAGGAAATCCAAAAGAATTGACAAAAACAAATCCTAGAATAAGAAGTGATTATAGCAAAGTTGTAAAATGCAAAGTCAATTACATCCCTATATACCATCAGTGAACAAGTGAATTTTGAAATTAAAAACACAATACCATTTACATTAGCCCCTACAAAATTGAAATACTTAAGTATAAATCAAACAAAATATTGACAAAACCTGTAGGAGGAAACTACCGAACTCTGATGAATGAAACCAAAGAACTAAATAAATAGAGGGATATTCCATGTTCATGAACAGGCAGACTGAATATTGTCAAGAGTCAATTCTTCCCAACTTGACCTATAGATTTAGTGCAATTCCAATCTAAATTCCAGGGAGTTTTCTTGGAAATATTGATATTCGAAAGTTTATATGGAAAGGCAAAAACCCATCATAGCCAGTAGAGTATTGAAAAAGGAGAAAAAAGTTGGAGGAATCACATATTCAGATTTTAACACACACTACAAATCTATAGTGATAAAAAAAACAACAGTGTGGTACTAGCATGAGGATAGATATATAAAAGAATAGGATGGAACAGAAAGTCAAAATACGTTCATGCATGTATGTTCAATTGACTTTTTCAGGCAGATTTTTCGGAGTAGTTCTGGGTTTACCACAAAATTTGAACGAGGTACAGAGATTTCCCATATATTTCCTGATCCACAGAGCATAGTTTCCCCATTAATAACATCACTCACCAGAACTCTACATTTTTTTTTTATTTTACCAAGGATGAACTTACATTGACACATCCTAATCATCTGAAGTCCATAGTTTACCCTACGGTTCAGTTTTGATGTTCTACATTCTATGGGTATGGACAAAAAGTTTAATGAAATATATCCGTCATTACAGAGTATTTCACTGCCCTAAAAATCCCTGTGATCTGCCTGTTCATGTCTCTCCCCCTGCCCCAACTCAACCTCTGACAACCACTGATCTTTTCATTGTCTCCATAATTGTGCCTTTTACAGAATGACATATACTTGGAATAATACAGTGTATCGCCTTTTCAGATAGGCTTCTTTCACATAGTACTACGCCTTTAAGTTTCCTCGTCCTTTTATGACTTCATAGCTCATTTCTTTTTACTGCTGAATAATATTCCATTGTCTGGATGTACCACAGTTTATCCATTCACCCACTGAAGTACATCTTGGTTGCTTCCAAGTTTTGGCAATTACGAATAAATCTACTGCATTAATAAAGGGTTTTGTGTGGACATAAATTTTCAACTCCTTTGGGTAAAGACTGAGGAGTACAATTGTTGAATGGTATGGTAAGAGTAGACTTAGTTTTGTAAGAAACCACTGAACTGTCTTCCAAAGCAGCTGTACCATTTTGCATTCCCATTAGCAGTATACTAGAGTTCCTATTGTTCCTCATCCTCTCCAGCATTTGATGTGGTTAGTGTTCCAGATTTTAACCATTCTTATAGTTCTGGAGTTACCTCATTGTTGTTGTTGTTTTGTTTTTTGGTTTTTGTGTGGACAATTCGTCCCGAGCGAATATCTATTGCCAATCTTCCTCTTTTTCTTAGGGAAGATTGCCCCTGGGCTAACATCTGTGGCCATCTTTGTCTATTTTTTTATATGGAGGATGCTGCCACAGCATGTCTTGATGAGTGATATCTAGATCCACACCCAGGTTTGAACCCATGAACCCTGGGCCACCGAAGGGAGCATGCAAACTTAAACACTATGCCACCTGCTCAGCCCTATCTCATTGTATTTTTAATTTGAATTTCCCTGATGACACATGATACGGAGTATCTTTTCATATGCTTCTTGCCATCCGTGTATATTCTTTGGGGAAGTGTCTGTTAAGGTGTTTGGCCCATTTGTTATCATGTAATTAGTTTTCTTATTGTTGAGTTTTAAGAGTTTTTTGTATATCTTGGATAAGGGTCCTTTAACGGATGTGTCTTTTGCAAATATTTCTCCCAGCTTGGGGCTTGTCTTCTTACTCTCTTGATGTGGTCTTTCACAGAACAGAAGGTTTAATTTTAATGAATCTATTTTATCAATCATTTCTATCATGGATCAAGCCTTTAGTATTGTCTCTAAAATGACGTCACCATACCCAGGGTCATCTAGGACTTCTCCTATGTTATCTTCTAGGAGTTTTATAGTTTTGCATTTTACATTTAATTCTATGATCCATTTTAAGTTAATTTTTGTGAGGGGTGTAAGGTCTGTGTCTCGATTAACTTTTTTGCGTGTAGATGTTCAGTTGTTTCAGCGCCATTTGCTGAGAAAACTCTCTTTGTTCCATTGTATAGCATTTGCTGCTTCCTCAAACAGTCAACTATATTGATGGAGGTCTATTTTTTGGCTCTCTATTCTCTTTCATTCATCTATTTGTCTGTTTTTTGGCCAATACTACACTGTCTTCATTAATCCATAGATTCTTGACAAGAGTTCCAAGAAAATAAAATGGTGACAGAATAGTCTGTTCAAAAGAGGCACTGTGACAAAGGGATAGCTATATGTAAAAGTGTAACTTTGTACTCATAATTCTCACCATATACTAAAATTAACTCAAAATAGATAAAAGATTCATATGAAAATACTAATACTATGAAACTCTTAGAAGGAAACTTAGGTGTAAATCTTCATAAGTTTTGATCAGGCAGCAATATCTTATATATAACAGCAAAAGCACAAGCAACAGAAAAAGAAATAGATAAGTTGGAATTCACTACATTTAAAATTTTTTTGCATCAAAGGACACTATCAAGAATGTAAAACAGATAACCTAAAAATGAGGGAAACATTTGCAAGTCAGAAGTCTAATAAGTGCCAGGGATCCGGATTACATAAAGAACACTGCCAACTCAAAACAACAAAGATAAACAACACATTTTAAAAACAGTCAAAGGATTCAAATAGACATTTCTCAAAAGAAGATATAGAAATGGCCAATAAGGACATGAAAATGTGTGAAACATTGTTTATCATGAGGAAAATATAAATCAAACCACAATGGAATACTAGTTCACAACTCTAGGATGAATATAATTTTTTAAAAATGAAGAATTGTGAATTTGAGTGAGAATATGGAAAATCGGAACCCTCAGACAATCTTGGTAGATGTGTAAGATGATACACCCATTGTGGAAAGCAGTTTGGCACTTCTTCAAAAACAGTAAAGATAGAGTTATCATATAAAATTCCACTCTTGGATATTTATCCATGAGAAATGAAAAACGTACGGTCACACCAAAACTTATACAAGAATGTTCACAGTTGCATTATTCATAATAGCCAATAAGTAGATTCAATCCAAATGTCAATCAGAAGATCAACAAATAAAGAAAAGATGGTATATCCATACAATGAAATCTTATTCAGTTGTTAAAAGGAAAGAAATGCTAATACATGCTACAACAGGGATGAACCTTGAAAACCTTGTGCTAAGTGAAAGAAGTCATTCACAAAAGACCACAAATCATAGATATAGATCTATACCTGTCTATCTATCTCTAAGGAAATATATCTATTTCCTTTCAGATGAAAGACATACACATATCCTATGATTCCATTTCTATGAAATGCCCAGAATAGGCAAATCCACAGAGGAAAGAAGTGGTTTAGCAGTGGCCAGGGGTTGATGGGGAACTGGGAAGTAGTGGTGTTTTGTTTCTTTGTTTGTTTTTTATTCTTGGAATGGGAGACATATTGGAAATGTTCTGCAATTAAATAGTGGTGATGTTTGCACAACATTGTGAAGAAATATATACTAAGAAATACATAATTGTGTGCTTTAAAATGTGGTTTTACATTTTATTAATTTTATCTCAATTGGAAACACACTGTTTTTCTTATCAAATGTCAGATTTTAAATATTGTTAGCTTTCCTGTGTCTCACTTTCCTTATAGCCGAAATTTGGAGCTGATGTCTATCCAACAAGATTCTTGTAAGAACTAAGTTCCATAACACGTGGGCTGTGGGAGGGTGGCTCACAATGCTTCCGTGGAAATAGTCGTGCATTTAGGTGGATCCCCATTCACGGATGGATACGAACTTCCACCAGTGCACTGATCGTTCCTAGAGGACAGTTATTGTATTTCCTTTTGCTGAACAACTTTCCCTATCAGAATACTCAATGCATAGTCAAGGATTCAATCCTTGAACTCAAGGGCTCAATGCATAGTAGGGATTTTTGTCAATAATATGTCTCATAAAAGTAAAAGGAAAAACTAAAAAGAATTAAAATAAATTTTAACAAGTACAAAGAATACATGTATGAATTTGTCAGCATTCACTGAATAATGTTTGTTCTACAGGTTCTCTGTAATAAAAATGGGCATGAAAGTGAATGCAATTTTATCATGTGTCTCTAAAAATGTACATTCTAATGAATGCTTTCATTAAGAATTGATAGTAAAGAACATAAAAGAATGAGTACCTCCCACATAGGTTGCTCTTTTAGAGGAGAAGATGTTTAGTGAAAAGAAGAGAAGGCCTGATATCGTATATGTAGCACATTAATACTTCTCTTCCAGTAGTCTATCTACATTTTTGCCAATAAAATCAATTCTTGAATGAGCATTTGGCCACCGAAATAAAGCCGGCTTCTTGTTGGCTGAGAGATGGAGAGAAACGGAGAAGCCCAGGACTTGGACCACCTATGAAAATCCCAGACTGATGAAGGCAGAGTTGCCTGGCATCCCAGGATTACCAACCTATCTTTGGACTGATTTGTGAGAGATAAAGAAAGTAACATAACTTTTTCTCCCAAATCTCAGAAGTCTTACGATGTTTTTGAATGGGCTCTGCAAGTGATTCAGTTATAGACGTGTCCTATCTTTTAGAATCGAAGTCCATTTTGCCTAATATTTGGGATCATAGATTTACCTGCTGGATTTGTTAGAAGTCAAGCTCCCAGATCTCTGTCCTGGAGGTTTTGATTCTTTAGGATAAACAAGAGCCAAACTTCTGTATTTATAGTAAACATTGAAGCAATGTACTATTTGTTCATCTTTGAAAATATTTCTTTAATTATATTTACCAAAAGTATTTGTGTGCTTTAACCCACTAACCAACCAAAGAAAGAAACGGTATTTTAACAAAGAAAACGTTATTTACCTTTTATTGATTGAAATATTTATGATTGTAAATTACATTGGGTTTTGATTATTAAATACAATTTAAATAGTTTTTTGACTGCCATTGATAATTCAACATAGAGGATAAAAATCCTCTAATCCTTAGAATTAGAAAAATTCTTCAACATCGTATATTCCATCTTGAATACCATAGGAGGCTTTGTCTGTTTTTCTGGGAAATTCAAGCTCTGATTGAGAAGACTCTAATTGCTAATAGAATCCACTGCAACATAGGATTGCAATAAAAGGCATAGGAACGTGTAACTCTGGCCGAATCAGCATTTACCATAATGATGAAAACGAAATTTATCACCAGATTCACTGTAAGGAAAGAAAAAGAAATTATTAAAAGAACCTTTAAATTGCATGCATATCGCACAAAGAGCTTCTCAATGAGGAGCATTTGAACATAGAAGAAGAAAGGCTGTGCCCCATGGCCACAAGCAGCTGGGCCCTGCCTGCTCCCCAGGTCTGTGCACATCCTCCCCTGACGTGGGCTCCTTCACTCTCCTTACATGCTCAGTCCTGACTCAGTTATGGAACTCGACCCAACCTGAGAGATGAAAGGATTACATCTTGTCTTAGAGATCCTCTAGAAGTAGAAGCCAATTTAGGATCAAATTAGATGAAACACCCGTGAGAGAAAATGGGCTGCCACAAAGGTTGGCCAAAACTGTAGACTGCAGACTCCTTTAGAGTGAAGGACACAGGAAGGGAGGTCAGGTGGAAGTGTCCTAGAATGCCCTGCTCTCTCAGGAAGGTTAGGAGTCTGCCATGGAGTTCAGGAGCCCAAGTGGACCAGCAGAGGAGTCCCTTCCAGCATGAATGGGCCCATTGTGATGGATTACAGAGTTCTGTAGTCAGTAAGGTTTTTTGCTCAGTCATGCTCCCTGTAGCTTGGAGCTAGATGATGGAGGTTATAATTTAGTATCTGGACTTCGGTAATACATTTTATTGGTCATTAGATGACCTTTAGTAAGTCATAATAATTAAATTAATTGATTTGTACATTGCAGAATATCCCATAGAGTTATAGTGAGAGGTCAAATACAAAACTGCTCTCTTTTGTTTCTTTTAAAGATTTGCACCTGAACTAAGATCTGTTGCCAATCTTCTTTTTATTTACTTATTTTTCCTTCTTCCTCTCCCAAAGCCCCCCAGTATATAGCTCTATATCCTAATTGTGGGTCCTTCTGGTTGTGGCATGTGCGATGCTGCCTCAGCATAGCCTGATGAGTGGTGCCATGTCTGCTCCCAGGCGCCAAACTGGTGAAACCCTGGGCCGCCGAAGCATAGCACATGGATTTAATGACTCAGCCACGAGACAGGTCCCCAAAACTACTTTTAAATATGAGAAGTTAAGGGATAGATAAACGTGTGTTTCTGTGGTTTTTACAAAGATTGTAATTTTCCATATATACTGTGCCTATGCTATCAGAAGTATGGATTTTCCTATCTTTTTGTGATTTTTTTTTTATTATTTTGGAAGAGCCAGTATTTAATTTTGCATTCTTACAACTGTCTCCTGCAGAAAAAGCATGGATTAGAATAAGATTGATGATTGGTTGCACAGACTGGTCTCCATTCTAGGGTGCAACCTATTGATCCATCGCGAAACTTCTCACAGTTCGGCTCCTAAACATAAGGAGACAAGATAAAATTTATCAGATAATAAACTGTGTCAATAAAATATTCTTTGTTCTTAATACAAGATGCCATGCATCAAAAAGGTATAAAGACAATGTATATTGAGGTTTAAAAAGAAACATCAAGGTACCCACAACCCACTTGAACATAAAATACTATTGATATATTTTTACAAATTCAATATTATTTTTAAAAATCATACAAAGGGTAGAATGTGTTTTGATAATTTAGTGACTCTGCCCCCATGTCCCCTACAACTGGATCAGATTTCTGCCTTTATTTCATACCAGAAGAAATCATAAAAGTGAATTTTCTGTAATTCCCTTGTCTTTCTCAATAGTTTCACTACTAGATGCTCTGATTTCAGATCATCACTGCATATGCATTTATTCATATATATGAGTGTTTGTACATGTGCATATAATCATATAGATATACAGGCAATGTGTTTAGTGATGGAAGTGCTTGGAATTTACATAAATGAACAATATTGTGTGTATTCTTACATTACTTACTTTTAAAGGTCTTCATAACCTGTATCTATTCAAATGGTTAGAACTATAGTTCATTTATTTCACCTCTATGTAACATCCCACTCCATGAATGTATGCAAATTATTATTTTATCCACTTTTAAGTGGAAAAATCTTTTTAATCTTGTTGTTTTTGTAGGCTAAACAATTCTACTTTAAAAACCCCTTAAACCATATGCAATGCTTGTATATAACAAGATTTATGCCTGATAATGGAATTGTTGAATAAGGGGATATTTTGACATTGTCTATAATACCAAATGAGTTTTTCTTTCTTTCTTTTTTATTAGGAAGATTAGCATTGTGCTAACATCCATTGCAAATCCTCCTCTTTTTGCTGAGGAAGATTGGTCCTGACCTAAAATCCGTGCCCATCCTCCTCTACTTTGTGTGGGATGTCTGCCACAGCATAGCTTGACAAGTGGTGCGTAGGTCCCCAGCCAAGATCCGAACCAGTGAATCCCAGGCCGCCCCAGTATAGTACTGAATCTAACCACTACTCAACTGGGTAGGCCCCCAAATGTTTTTATACGAGTAGGAAGACTGTTTCTTGAAACCCACATAAGAATAAGACAGTAGTTTTGGTTGTTTTTACTTTGTGAAGGATCATTCTGTTGTACATTCTGTTTGATGAGATTTGCTGTTAAAACTACAATATAAAACAATTACTAGTTTTACCTTTATCAGTTACCGCATTAATCAATATTAACTTACTGGAAATTTAGCTATTGATTTCCTTGAAAAAGAAGATGCTGCAACCAAAACACAGAAAGAAGATTAAACTAAGAAGAAGAGGGGAAAACTATCAGAGTATCTGGTGCGAAGTTCCCCCATCTTTTACTAGCAAGATACCAGGCAAATTACCTACTCCAGACCATGCAAGTAATGAGGGGAACATTTGGGGCAATAGCAAAACAGTAAGTTCACAAAATAACTCCAAATCTGGAAACATAATTCCCAATTAACCTCACTCTGTGAAAAACAATTTTGTGTATTGTATAGTAATCACCATACCCTGCTTTATTTCTTCCATTTTTATAGATCAGACATCCTAGTGAGAGAAGAAAATCCCTTGCTTAATGCCATTCATTATACCTTGCATAAAGACACATGATATGAAGAAATTAATTACAACGTAATTAATTAGTGATCGGGTCTAAGATCAGGGATCTATCCAATACCTTACAGCTACTTTACTCTGAAATTCATGGGCCACCTTATGCTTTAAAGAAGGTAAGTTGTCAGCAGAGGGAGGGATGAGTTTTCTGCTCACATGAAGCCTGGACTCTACTCAGAGCTGTCAAACAACAAAGCAAATTGTCAAGGAAGACCAGATCCAGAAGACACCATTACTCCCCACACTTTGCTCTCAGCAGTCATGGAATCTGACCTCCAAAACCTCTTCACCTCTAAAGATAGGTAAACATGCTTCGTTGTAGGTGGACGAAATGCAAAGTTCCGCTGCTCGTTCTAAAGCGCCTGTCTGTCTCCACCCCTCTAAGGTGGGAAAGGAGAAGAAGCTGATGCAATTATTAAAAGGGCATTTGTAAACCTGCCCTGTTTCATTTTGCCAGTTTAAGTATTACAAATCCAACAAAATAAGCTCCTCCATTCCTAAACCATAGGAGTTATTTCCTGAATTTTCCAAGATATGTGAAATGCTTCACCCGGGACTGAAAGATTTACTCACCAGAATGAAGAAAAAATAGTAAGACAACGGTGAAAATAACTTTCATCCATGATGAGAAGAAAGACATTTTGTCAAGTCTGTAGAAGAAACCCATAGGACTGTTCATGACACATGGCACAGGGACAAATGGTCCATCTCCCAATGAAAGTTTCTGATCGGTGAGGGAATGGCTCTACCCCTCTAGGGTCCTAATTATAGGGGACTATCCCCTTTTTTCTTCCTCCAACTCAGAACCAACAAGACATGCATGTGAACAGAAGGCCTCATAGAGACTCAAGAAAAACACTAGGACAAGTCCTCCGTGCACATCGGAGAAGGAGCCGTTTGCTCTCCCAAGCCTTTGGCTCAGCCCACAGGGAGCCTGGCTGCATTTAAGGAAACATGCACTTTGGAATCTCAGTTTTTCCTCAGAAAATACAAACAGTTCTTTCAGGAAGGACTCAGTTGCAGCTGTCCTCACAGCAATGCTCTTCACCAGGGCTTCCTCCATAGGGTCCCCACCAGACCTACCTGAAACAGAGAAGGCCGTGGGGAGCGAGGCCGACACCTCCACAGACCGTGCTGAGCTTGTTCACCTCTTCTTCCCAACCACGGCCACCCAGCTGACGCGTTTCCTTTATTGATTTGTTGGTGAAGACCTCTCTGGGGGTGAGAGAGATGGCTCCTGGCAGATAAGACGCTGAGGTATTCTCTGTTCTTCCTGGAGGCTGTAAATGAACTCGAGAGAGAGGTCTCACAAAGAAGTCTCAGTAGATAATCCCTCTGGAGGAGATTTGGGACAGTTTGGTCTGATGTACCCAGAAGTATGGGGAAGAGAGGAGGTAAGATCAGTGCTCCAAAACCCTTAGAGATGAGATATGAAATCTTCCTAAGTTAGCGAATAGGAAGGAAAGGAGAATCAAAACAGGAAAGAGAACAATGAGTTTTGGGAACGGTGACTAGACACGTAGCTAGACCCTTAGCACTTGGCAACACTAGAAGCACATTAGGCTCAACTGGAGATTTGATTTTGGTTAAATTTTTGTTTTGCGATAACTGGAGATCTCATCAAGCTGTAAGTACTAATGCACAGAGTTCTCATGTCCCTTTCAACCATTTTCCCCTGATGGGAACATCTTGTAAAACTATGGCACAATATCACAACCAGGAATGTTCACAAAGCTCCCAGATGAGTGTTGGGGTCGCTGACTTTGGGAACCTGGGCTGGAGGACAGCTTGTGAATACTAAGAAGAGGAGAGAATGAAGGCTCGGGTGTGAAATTGAGACCACCTGGGACAGGGCCCTAAATTGTAAGTTGAATAACTGGACCTTTACCTCAAAGTGAAGCGGGAGACCCTGTAGGGTTTGAGTGGGAGGAGATTTCATCAGAGCTGTTTAGCTGATCTGCTCCACAGCCTGACTCAGCGCAAAGAGCGTTGGCAGATGAAAGTCCCGAGTTCAAATCCCATCCACCACCAGGCAGCCTGGACACCAGATTCAGACTATGGAATCCACAATTTCCTAATTTTAAATGTGACAATACCAACTTCTGTCACATAGATTTATCATAAATCACAGGGTTAACATATTAAAACAGTCTGCACATTAGTTGTCTTCTAGACTTACATTTGTCATTCTAATCTAACTTGCCTTTTTTATCAGTGAAGAAACCCAAGATTTAGACAAGAACCTTTGAGTCTAGTGCCGTTTCAAGCCGAGTTAATGGAAGCATACAAATTCTAAGTGCAAAAAGTTTTCCTTTATAATACTCAGTTGACTGTTATCCTTACACTGGCTCTTTGAAGTATTTACGTAGACACCGTCCCAGACAGTTGTGCAGGCAAATCCTTCCAGCATACGACATGGGAGGGACAATTCAACTGAAGTTTAGAGTTGAAGTTATTGTGACATCCTTATGTCCCACACACTGGACTTTTTCTCTTGTATGTGTTCATAAGCAGAGATTAAGAGCAGAAGACACTGCCTGTGATGAACAACAGGCCACAAGATTTTAAAATTAACCGCTAAAGGGCATGTTAGAAATATGCATTATTTGATGTATATCTATCTTTCCTGAAAATTTTTAAGAGCATAAATATTTATATATGCATCAATTTACAGATATTTATTGTACAACTATACCAAAATCACACACAAATATATACATATGTATATATATACAGATATGTGCACGTGTGTATATATATGTGTGCCTGCCTGTGTCTGTATAGTTGTATGAATGTATATATCTCTATATATGTTTCTTTAGATCCATATATGTATTAACAAATATATGTATAACACACATATTTTATATGCGTTTATACATTAACATTATACATACACATATATACATAGTATATAGATATATATAAATATACACATATATACCTATATATCCCTCTATATAAATTGTCTGTGTGCTCCATTTGTCATCACGAGTGTCCTTATAAAAGAGAGAAAGAAGAAGATTTGATGCAGACACAGAAAGAAGATGAAATGGAGAGAGATTTGAAGATGTTGACCTTAAAGGTGATAGAAGATAGATGATAGATAGATATATAGATGGAAAGCAATAGATAGAAACAGAGATAGAAGAATAAAACCAATATGTTTGTTGTGACTAGCTTTTTCCATTAGATAATGAAATATCTTCAAATAAGTATATACAACTATACATAATTCCTTTTAAAGGAATACAAGGTGGAATAGTCCTGAGCTAACATCCGTGCCCATCTTCTTCTACTCTATATGTGACACACGTACCGCCGCATGGTTTGGTAAGCGGTGCATAGGTCCGTGCCCAGGATCCAAACAGGTGAACCCTGGGCTGCCAAAGCAGAGAGTGTGAACGTAACTGGTACACCACCAGGCCAACCCCTTGATTTCAGTATTTTTATTCTTTATGTTGGTAAGATTATCTAAGAACTCTAAGTCACAATGAGTTTCTCTGTGTTCTCTTCAAAAAGTTTTATAGTTTTACTTTTTACCTTTAAATCTATGCTTCATTTTAATCTTTTAATAAGGGGTGAATTTTAGTTCAGTGTTCACTATTTGACTATTGCTCTTCAATTATTCCAGGACCATTTGTTGAAAAGACTCTACTTCCTGCTTTAAATTGTTTCACACTACTATTTCTGGGTTCTCTATTCTGTCCCACTGATCTATATCTAATTCTCACTAATCCCACACTGTCTTCATTATGGTAGCTACACAGTAAGACTTAAAATTGGGTATTGTGGTCCAGTTTTATCCTTTTGCATATAGACATCCAGTTTCCCCAAAACCATTTGTTGAAGAGGCTATCCTTTACTTATTGTGTATTTTTATGATAAAAATAATAAAGCCATCTACTAGAGTGCCTATTAATAAGGTATGAAATAACAATTGTCGGTGAGGATGCAGAGGAAACGGAATCCTCATGCATTACTGCTGGAATGTGAGGAGGTACAGTCACTTTGCAAAATGGATTGATAGGCTCTTAAAAAGTTTAACATAAACCTACCATATGAACCACCCATTCTACTCCTAGGTGTTTATCCAGAAAAATGAAAACACAGGTCTGTAAAAAGACCTGTACAATAATGTTTAGAACATCATTTTTCCTAATAGCTCAAAAATGCTAACAATCCTAAAGTACATAAACTTGTGAATAAATAAAATGTGGTCATTCAATACAACACGATATACTATTAAACATTAAAAAGTAATGAACTACTGATTTATGCTCTAGTGTGAATGAACCACAAACATATGTTAAGTGAAAGAAGCAGATAGAAAAAAAAAATTGTTTCATTCTCCTCACATAAAATGTCCAGAGAAGGCAGAACAAGAGGAAGGAAATGCAAATGAGCGATTGCCTGGGGTTGAGGGTGGGAAGAAGGCATGAGCTCCAAGGGCAGAAAGGACATTGTTTGGGTAACGTAAACACTCTAAATTCGAATTGTGTTGGAGGTTGCTTTTCTCTCTCTGTTTCTCTCTCTGTATGTGTGTAAATATATATATATATATATATATATACACATATACACAAATACACATAGAAATTATTATATGATACCTAAAACTGATTAGATTTTGGTACATAAATATCCCAACAAACTGGTTTTTAAGAAGATTAAAATATCAAATTTTGTATCCAAACTGCTTTTCATTACCAACATGTCGGGTTTAGAATATTGTTCAGTTTCCTGTGTCTCATTTCCACCGTGTCTAAAATGCAGAGCTGCTGTCTACATAACAAGATGCTCAGGAGAGCGAAGTCAGATAACATGTGGGAAGCTGTTTCAGAGCTTTTGTGCAGAACAGTCATGCAATGAAGGAGCATTTCCATTCGTTGGTGCATAATAACTTTAATCAGTACATTTAAATTCCTAAGGAACAGTGACTATCTCTGCTTTTGCTTACCATCTTGCTTCTAGCATTGGACGTAGGTCCGGACACATAGTAGGCCTTTACTGATGTGGACATAAGAAAAAAGAATACACAAATGAGTATACCAGTGTTCACTAAAGAATTTTTTTCAAAGTCATCTACAAAAACAGGTGATGCAATTGACCAAAAGTGTGTTTATAACGTTGTTCTATAAACTAACATTGTAACAGATACTTTCCTTCAGAGGCATACGAGAGATGCTAAATGATCTAATAGCCCCCACATTGATTACTTTTTAGATATAAAAGCATTTATTGAAAAGAACAGTGTGCCTGGCATAGTATATGTCACAGATTTCTAGTTGTCATCCAACAGTCAATCTACATTTCTGCCATTACATTCAAAATTTGGATGAGCCTTTGAACACACAGCTAAATCCTGCTTCTTGTGGCTGGAAGCTGGAGACGAATGGAGAGACATCTGACTTGGACCTGATAAAAGAAGTCCTAAGTCAGTAAAGGCATTGTTGCCTGCCATCCCAGGACCACACATCCACCTATCAACTGATTTATGACCAAGGAGGAAAAACATATGTTTTCCAAAATGCCATAAATCTTAGGTTATATTTCTATAGGTTCTGCTACTCATTCAATTATAGACATATCTAGATCTTAGAGGCTAAGCCAGTATTACCTAAGATCCATCATCATAATATAACCTGTGGTGCTGGTTGGGTTTTCAGTTTCTCAGAAACGTCTCCTGAAGGTTCTGAATCTTTAGAACAGAGAGAATCCAAGTCATCAGCACTTTTTGAACACCTATGTAATGTACTATTTGATGACTTTTGGAAAATCTCTCTTTGGTTATAGGTATCAAAAAATTGCATATATCTGAACTCATTTCCCAGCCATTAAACAAGGGCCTTTTGATCAATATAATGCCATTTAACTTTCTATCAAGCAAAATATTTAGGATTTCCAATTGTATTAGTTTTTACATTCTTAAACACGTAATTAAGATACTAGTTTTTCAAACTATCATTCAAGAATTGAACATAGAGAATAAAAATATTGAAACCAGGAGATCTCAAAGTTGGATAGAACTTGGACTATCCTCTATTTCACCTTATATTCCACAGAATTCACTTGGTCCTTTAAGTATCGACGACAATGATTGTGAAACTCTAATTGTAGAATCCACGGAAAAGTGGGATCACAATAAAAGCCATAGGACGGTGTAGCTTCAGCAAAAAGTCAGCAGTCACCATAATGAGCAAAGATAAATTTGCCACCGCTTTCTTTGTAGAAAGATTTAGAGAGAAAGAAATAAACAATTATGAAAAGAGCACATTAAAGTCTCTGGGCTGTGCAAAAAATGCATCTAAATGAGAAAGATTTCAACTTGGGACATGACAGTGAAGCTGTGCTCCACTTCCCCAAGACACTGGACCCCACCTGCTCCCCAGCCCACCACATGTCCCATCCCTACTACAAGGCTGCTTAATCCTTCCTACTTGCTCAGTCCTGACTCTGCCTTCAGACCTAGGCCTAAGAAAGGAGGGTTTTAGGGGTTGTGTTAGTCCAGATCTTACAAGAGGCAGAAACACTTTTGAGAGTAAATGAGCAAAGATATTATGAGAGGAAATGCATGTGAAAGAAAATAGGAAGTGGTACAGAAAACCCTGGAAAGGGCCTGCCCTGTGGTGAAGTTTGTGAGCTTGGATTTGGTCTCCCAGGGCATCAGCAGTTCCCATCCTGGGCACAGACATGGCAACGCTCATCAGGCCATGCTGAGGTGGCATCCCACGTAGCACAAACAGAAGGACCTACAACTACAATATGCAACTAGGTACTGGGGGGTGTTGGGGAGAATAAGGAGAATGAGATGAGAAGGAGAAGGAAAAGAAGAAAAACAGAAGATTGGCAACAGCGGTTCCTTCAGGTGTAAATACTTAAAAAAAAAAAATTAGTCTACTTTGTCCATTACTAGAAAAAGATAAAAGGAAAGACTGGCAAAGCCTTGGACCACAAACTCCTTGAGAATGAAGCAGAAATGGAAGGGAATTGGTAGAGGTTTCCTAGACTGCTCTGCACTCTAAGGAAGGTTTGAAAAGCCATCCTGATTTCAGGAGACAAAGTTGACAATCACATGAGGCCCTTTCTACCATTAATGGACCCATCGTGATGGATTTCAGAGTGTAGACGTCAGTCTGCTCCTTGCTCAGTTATGTTCCCTGTGGCTGGAAATCTGCAAGGCTGATTGTCGTGGCTACACCAAGATCTACCGTGGTGCATTAGCACTAAAGAACAATATCATACTGGCTTCGCCATTAGTGATTCATAATGAATTAAATTAAGTTAAATTAATAGGTTGTACATCTGCAGAACATCCAGCATGGTTGTGTTGATAGTGTAAATGCTGCTTTCAGAAATAAGAATTTTAAGGACTGGTAGAAGTGTGTTACCTTGGCTTTTATAGAAATATTACAATTGTTTTCTGTATATGTCATGTCTAGATTATCAGCAAATGTAATTTCTTCTCATTTTGTGATGATTTCTTCACTATTTTGAAAGAGTAAATATTTACCATTGTGTTTTTAATTGAATAAGATGCAAAAATTGCATTTATCGCAATAAGTGCAGCCTTTGGTTGCACAGAGTGGAAAACGTTCATTTTCTCAAATTTTTGGGTGACAGTATGGCCTACAGTATGGCTACAAAACAGAGACTATATTCACTTATTAGACAATGAATATTTGAATACAATCTTCTTAAATCTTAATATGAAATGCCATACATCCAAAAAAGGTTAAGTATAATCTACTCTTAGGTGTAAAGAAAACACTTATGTAGTCATACCCCAGTAAATAACAAAACATTATCAATATTTTAATTAAAATATTCTATTAAGAAAAGGCCTAAAAAAACATGTAACTAGCTTGACTGTATTTTTAGAATGTAACCAACTCCCCACACCCACCCCCACCCATAATTTTCCCCTCCCAGGCCCCTTCTTTCTCAGTCCTCTCCCAAACACAGGCCACAGCAGGTCACTAAACTAAATTTCTGTTTATTGTTCCCCACTTCCCTCTAGAATTTCACTAGGTAGCAATACATACATATACTAGATTTATATACTTGGTATACTTTTGGATATCTTGGTAATTTACACAAAGAAAACAATACAATATGTATTCTTATATGCCTTTCTTTTTAAACTTTCTGTGACCTTTAGATATAATGATCCAAGAGCAGTAGTTTATTTATTTTCACCCCTCTGTAATATTCCACTATGTGGACATATAGAGATAATTACTATTTATCTTCCTCCAAATTGATAATTGATGTGGTACTTTTTGTTTGGTTGGTTAGGATGAATAATTCTATTCTATATACACTTTTTTATATCTCTCAGTTTTGTGCTCAACTAACAACCACCCAGGAGTGGAATTATGGGGTAATTGGCTAAATACACGATGAACTGTATTCATAATACTAAATGGTTTTGTATTGCCTGCTACATTCTATATCTTGACCTTGTTGTAATAATAGTACATTCATACTTTCACTTTTTGAAGACTGAGTCTTTTCTACATTTTGTCTGGTCTATTTTGCTGTGATTTTAAAAATTAAAAATTGACGTGTTCCTAATGACCAACTTACCGAACTTACTGCAACTGACTGAAATCCCGTAATTTGGTGATCTTAGAAAAGCAGCTTCTGTAACCAAAGAACAGTTTAAAAAGGTAAGAAATCCATGCATATATTGGCAGCAGAAATTTATGCAAATAACCTACTCAAGAAGCTGCAAGTAATGACATAAGAATTTTGTGATGGTGTCAAAAATATAAATTCTCAACTATATCCAAATCTTAGAAAAAATAATGCCCAAATTAATCTAGGGCTGTGAAAAATAGTGTCATGTATTATTTTTTCAGGAGCTCCTGATACCCTGCTTGAAGATACCAATTTTGTAAAGCTTTTGAAAAGAGACATTTCATTGTGATGGACGACAATGCCCTGTGTGAAGTCACTTAACCATGAAGAAATTCTGTTCTAATATAAGAGTTCTATTCAATACCTAACAGCTACTTTTTTCTTAACTTCCTAGGCCACTCTGAGCCTCAAGGAAGATAACTGGTCACCAGGGGTGTGGATGAGCTCTCTTTCCTTACACAAAGCCTTGATTTCAGGGACTCAGTGATGATAATCCGACTTTAAAAGAATACCAGATCTGTGGAGATAGTTCCTTGCCCATACTTTGCATTTAACAACCATGGAATCTGGGCCTCAAAAGGAAAAAGAACTTAGTTAAATTTCTTGAGTCACAGATGAATGAATAGCTAAAGGCTACTGCCCATCCTACCTCACCACACTGTTTCAACCTCTCCAATGTGAGAAATAAGAAAAACCAATGCAATGGTGAAATATTTAAAAGGAATTTATAAGATGCTCTGTGTCATTTTAATAATGTGAGAATTCCAAACCCAGTAAAACACCACTGCATTCTTAAGTTACAGCAGAAAGCTTTCTTTATTTCTAGGATACGCAGTGTTTTTCCCAGGACTGGAAAATTTACTCACCAGAATAAAGAGTGAAGGACAAGATGATGAAAAATCTTTGATCTATGCTGAGAAGAGAGGCATTTGAGTGAATCTGTGGAGGAAACCCTTCAACAGTTGGCAACAATGACATAGGATGCATTGCTCATTTTCAATGGACAGGCAAACAGAATCCAGGACCAGTTTAGAGAGTGTCCTATTTATAAAGGGACTACTCCAACCCCCTATATTCCTAGTCAGGGTGGACTGTTTCCTCTTTTTTTGCTCTGCCACTATAATTCAACAAGAAATATCATGTCAACAGATGGCTGCCCCAAAGATGTGAGAGAAAGTTCACGAACAGTGCTCAGGGAACACAGGAGAAGGAGTTGATTACTCTCTGAAACCTTTGAGTCAATCCACAAGGAGCCTGGCCACATTTAGAGTAAACATGCACATTTGAATTGCACTATTCCCTTCATAAAAATAGGAATAGTTATGTCTAGAAGGTTCAATCTGGAGCAATACTCACTGCAATGCTATACACCAGGACTACTTGGCTGGGTGCTCCACTTGACCCACCTCACAGGAAGAGACAACAGAGAGTGAAGTAACAGTGGCTATCTTGATCATCTTTCCTTCTCAACCTTCTATCTCCATCCAAGGAAGTCACTTTTACTGATATTTGAGTGAGGGACTTGATGAGCTCTTATCAGGGCAGATAAGAGACAGAGGTATTCTGTGTCCTCTGTGAGGGTTGTAAGGTAGGTCATAAGAGATGCCTCTCAAATGCTTATCAATAGATCTCCCCTCAGCAGGAGGCTTGGGACAATCTGATCCAATGAACTCAGAAGTACAAGCAGGAAAGAAGGAAATACATGCAGGTATAAATTTGAAGATAAAGAAAATATGTGAAATCCTTTGAAGCAGGTGAGTTGGAAAGGGATAAGAGAATCAAGGAGGACAAAGAAGAAAGACTTTGGAAATGTTAATACAACAAGGGTCTAAGCCTTAGATCTTTAAAGAAACTTGACGAATGTTAGAATCACCTAGAGAAGTTTTAAAGCTGATGGATGCACCATCTCACTATCAAGATTGTGTATCATTTATATAGGTGAGTCCTGGTACGGGTATGTTTTAAAAGCTCCTAGATGCGACTCAGGAACAGCCAGCTTTGGGAAACCCTGGCATAGAGCAAAGGATATGAATTTCTGGAATGGGAGAGAAAGAAACCTGGAGATTGATATGGAGACCAGATGGGACATTACCCTATATGCTTTGTTAAATAATTTGATCTTTATCTCAGAGGTAAGTGGGAGACAATAAAGGCTTTTGAACTAAGGGAGACATTTGGTCAGTTATTTTGTTCATAACTAGCCACTCAGCTTTTCAGAGTGATTCAATGTAAAGGATCAGTAGACATGAGCTGGCAGAAGAAAGCATCAGTGAACTGAGGTTAGACCAATAGACAGTAAGAAATCTCACAAAGAGAAACTGAAATAATGAAATAAATTGAACAACCTCAAAGAAATGTTGAACATCATTAAATGTACCTACGTATGTATGATAGAAGAGGAGAATACAAGGAGAGAGAGAAAAGAGCAGAAAAATATTATCAAAGAAGTAAAGGCTGAGAATTTCTCAAATTTGATTTAAAAAGCAGTATTCTACACTTCTAAGGATGTGAATGGCAATTACGTTAAAAGTAAAAATAAAATCCAAACCCAGACAGATCATAGTCAAAATATTGAAAGTCAAAGATAAACAGAGCATATAGAGAAGAGCAAGAGAAAACTGACCCATCCTATAAAAGGGAGAAAATATTTAATTAACAGCTAACAATCATCAGAAAATATGGAGGCCAAAAGCACTGGCATAACATATTTCAAATAACAAATGAAAAAAATTTCAACCAAACTTTACACCCAGAATAATGATCTTATCAAAATGAAGCCCAAATAAAGACCTTCTTGGGGCCAGACATGGTAAGAGAATTTGTTGCTAAAACACCTTGGCCTCGCCCTACAAGAAACAACAGTGGGAGTTTTTTAGATGAAAGCAGACAGTAATTTGCATCTATGTGAAAAATCATGAAGTGCAGTCAGCTTCTGGAATGACTGCATGAGGAGTTTTGCTGACCCACTCTCCAGTGAAACTGGTGGAAATTATTGAAAAGAAAACAAGTAAAGTCTCTGGAAATGGTCTTAAGCGCAAACAGCAAATGAAGAAACACCTATTTGATAAATCTATGAAAATTCATAAAAAGGTAAGACTGCAGGATTTGAACCAAGATGCTCCTCCCTTGTCCCTTCCTAGATCAACAAGGTGGAGCCTCACTCCAGACTGCTTTAGCCACGAACACAGGCCTCCTCTTCACCCAGCTCCCAGCTGGAGACTTTCCTTCCAAGGCAGAGCAGGATGTCAGCATGTCTCTTTTCACCCCTGTCTGCCTGTTGCTGGCTAATTCCTGAGTGAGGGCATTCTAGAAGTGGGGCTTCCTTCTTCCACCCAACTCCCGGTTGTAGAATGGAGGCTCCCTTTTGGGTGTGGCATACTGTGAATACTACATGCCTTCGGCCTTTCCCCAGCTCATGAGGCAATGATTCCACACCAGGAGAGGCAAGCCAAGCGAACCTGATGGCACTGATGTTGCTGCACTGAGTGCTTAGATCCCACAGTTTGAGTGGTGCTCAGCGAGAAGCTTGCCATTGTCCCCACCTCTGGCTCCAGAGCCCACTATCATTGACAGCCTGCATCTCAGCAGAAACAATGGGGCCAGAAGGCAGTGGGATAACATATGCAAAGTGCTCAAGGAAAACCTATCAACCAAAAACCTCATACCCAGTAAAGCTATCATTCAAAATTGAAGTAACAAAAAGGTTTCCAGATAAAAAAAAAAAAACAAACAAAAAGAATTATTGCTAACAGATCCACATTCCAAAAACAACTAAAGGATGTTCTTTAGGCTGAAAGAAAATTATCCCAGATGGTAATTGGAATCCACATGAACAAATAAAGAACAACAGTAAAGGCAATTATTAATTATACTGCACACTATTAACGTATATTGTTATTCTCTTAACTAATTTAATAAGCAATTGTACAAAACAACGTGTATAGAAATGTGGATAATATATTGGGGGGCACATATATGTGCATTATATTTGCCATAACAGTATAATGGAAGTGGGAGGGAGCAACGTAGTAATGAGTTATAGAAATGTAGAAAGTATGGTAACAATTATAATGACATATTGTGGAGTTTAACACATATTACACTTACATACGTAAATATATATAACAATAAGAGCACAAAGAGGACGAAAAGGGAAGAGAGTTATATAGGAATGATATACGCATAACTCACTTTGTTGCACTTCACTTTATTACACTTTGCAGATCCTGCATGTGTACATATTGGAGGTGCGGGGCAGCCCTGCGTCAACCAAGTCTATCGGCACCATTTTTCCAATAGCATTTGCTTACTGCATGTCTCTGTCACATTTTGGTGATTCTCACAATATTTCAAACTTTTTCATTATTATTTATTTCCTATGGTGATCTGTGATCAGTGACCTTTGCTGTTACTGTTGTAATTGTTTAGGGGTGCCATGAGCTACGCCCATATGTGACAGCAAACTTTTATCAATAAATTTTGTGAGTCTTGATTGCTCTACCGACCAGCTGACCCCCTGTGTCTCTCCCTGTCCTTGGGCCTCCCCATTCCCTTAGACACAACAATCTTGAAATTAGGCCAATTAATAATCCTACAATGGCCTCTAAGTGTTCAAGTTAAAGGAAGAGTCTCATGTTTCTCACTTTCAATCAAAAGCTAGAAATTATTAATCTTACTGAGGAAGGCCTGTTGAAAGCCAGGATAGGCAGAAAGCTAGGGCTTTTGTACCAAATTATATGCCAAGTTGTGAATGCAAAGGAAATTTATTGAAGGAAATTAAAAGTGCCACTTCAGCGAACATATGAATGATAAGAGAACAAAACAGCCTTATTGCTGATGTAGAGAAAGTTTTAGTGGTCTGGATAGAAAATCAAACCAGCCACAACATTCCCTTAAGCCAACACCTAAACCAGAACCGGGTCCTAACTCTCTTCAATTCTTTGAAGGCTGAGAGAGGTGAAGAAGCTGCAGAAGAAAATTTTGAAGCTAGCAGAGGTTGGTTTATGAGGTTTAAGGACAGAAGCTGTCACAACAACATAAAAGTACAGGTAAAGCAGCAGATGCTGAGGTAGAAGCTGCAACAAGTTATGCAGAAGATCTAGCTAAGATCATTAATTAAGGTGGCTACACTAAACAGCAGATTTTCAATGTAGACAAAACAGTCATATTCGAAAAAGATGTCATCTCAGACTTTCATAGCGAGAGAAAAGTCACTGCCTTTCTTCAAAGCTTCAAAGGACAGGCTGAATCTCTTGTTAGAGTCTAATGCAGCTGGTGACTTTAAGTAGAAGCCAATGCTCATTTACCATTCTGAACATCCTAGGTCCTTAAGAATGATGGTAAATCTACTCAGCCTGTGCTCTGTAAAAGGAGCATCAAAGCCTGGATGACAGCACATCTGTTTACAACATGGCTTTCTAAATATTTTAAGCCCACTGTTAAAACGTGCTGCTCAGAAAAAAAGATTCCTTTCAAAATATTACTGCTCATGGACAATGCACCTGGTCACCCAAGAGCTCTGATGGAGATGTGCATGACGTTAATGTTCAGTTTTGCCTGCCAACACAACTTTTATTCTACACCCTATGTAAGAAGGAACAATTTTGACTTCCAAGAAATACATTTAGTAAGGCTATAGCTGTTATAGATGGTGATTCCTCTGAGGGATCTGGGCAAAGTAAATTGATAAGCTTCTAGAAAGGATTCACCATTCTAGATGCTGTTAAGAACATTCATGATTCACGGGAAGAAGTCAAAATATCAACAATAACAGAAGTGGATGAAATTCATTCATACCCTCCTGGATGACTTTGAGGGGTTCAAGACTTCAGTGGAGGAAGTAGCTGCCGATGTGGTAGAAATAGGACGAGAACTAGAATGAGAAGTGGAGCCTGAAGAAGTGACTGACATGCTGCGATCTCAAGATAAAACTTTAATAGATGAGGAGTTGCTTCTTATGGTTGAGCGAAAAAAGAGGTTTCTTAAGATGGAATGTATTCCTGATGAAGATGCTGTGAAAACTGTTGAACTGACAAAAGATTTGGAATATTACGTAAACTTAGTTGATAAAACAGCAGCAGGGTTGGAGAAGATCGACTCCAATTTTGAAAGAAGTTCTCTTGCGCTTAAAATGCTTTGAAACACCATCACATGCTACAGAGATATCATTCGTGAAAGGAAGAGTCAATTGATGTGGCAAACTTCATTGTTATCTTATTTTAAGAAATTGCTGGGGCTGGCCCCATGGCTGAGTGGTTAAGTTCTTGTCCTCTGCTTCAGTGGCCCAGGGTTTTGCCATTTCTGATCCTTGGCCCAGACATGGCACCACTCCTCAGGCCATGCTGTGGCAGTGTCCCACATATCACAACTAGAAGGACCCACAACTAGAAAATATATATATATATATACGGGGGGGGGGGGGGGGGGGGGGGGATTTGGGGAGAAAAAGCAGAAAAAAAGAAAAAACAAGGAAAGAAGATTGGCAATAGTTGTTAGCTCAGGTGCCAATCTTTAAAAAGAAAAAAGAAAAGAAATTGGCACAGCCACCCTAACCCTCAGTGACCACCACCCTGATCAGTCAGCAGCCATTGACACTGGGGCCTGACTCTCTTCCATCAAAAAGATAAGAATTCCCTGGAGGCTCGGAGGATGGTTACCATTTTTTAGCAATAAAGTATTTTCTGTGTGTGTGTGCGTGTGCGTGTGTGTAGGGAAGATTGTCCCTGAGCTAATTTCTGTTGCCAATCTTCCTCTTTTTGCTTGAGGAAGACTGTCGCCGAGCTAACATCTGTGCCAGTCTTCCCCTATTTTATGTGGGGTGCCACCACAGTGCGGCTTGATGAGTGGTGCTGGGTCTGTGCCCAGGATTCGAACCTACAAACCCATGTACCATGGGGTACCAAATCAGAGCCCACGAACTTAACCACTACACTACTAGGCCAGCCCCAGCAATAAAGTATTTTTAATTAAGGGATGTACATTGTTTTTTTAGACATAATGCTATTGTACACTATAAAATACAATAGTGTGTAAACATAACTTTCCTATGCACTGGGAAAGCAAAAATTTTGCATGACCCCCTTTATTGTAATTTTTGCCTTATTGTGGTGGTCTGGAACCAAACCTGCAATATCTCCAACATACGCCCGTAATTATAAAAGTTATATTAAATTAAACACTGTTAATTGATTTCAGTATTTGCAAACAAGTCAGGATTAGCTCATACAACTAAAGCTAACAGAAGTGCAGGTTCCAGGGTAAAGTTTGAGGATATTTTCTCTAGTTTAACAGAAATAGAGCAGTTGTGTACTGTGTATATGATTACTAGATTAAGAGCAAAACAGTAGTTGCTGGTATACTGACACTATTTCCATAAGTCAAAAGAGCAAATGTTCACTATTTTCCTCTCTCCTACATGCCCTGAAAACACACGATATGACCAGAGGCGATGCCATTGGATGCACAGACTGGACTGTGTCTCCTGTTGCAGCCACATGGGGGCCTGTGTATTTCTTACAATCAGTGTGTAAAACGCAGACGACAAAGAAATAATCAGAGAGGACACAACTGAAAATGACATTCTTATTATGTTATTATGAAATGTCAAACATAAAAACTATGATAAATAATTTATATGGCTTTATTATAGGTCCATAACAAAGCAAACATCCCTTTAAACAGAAACCAAGTTAAAAAATAAAACACTTCCTGAATCTTTGTAGGCCTCCCTATCAGATTCTTCCCTTAATTTACATCCACCTCCCAACTCAGAGGGAATCATTCAATTCATTTTTCTATTTATTATTCACTTGCTTTTCTTCATAGTTTATCACGTATGTAATTACTCATAAAACTACGTATTACTTAATTTGGGATATTTTTGAAATTTATATGCAGAATCATTTTAACTCATTCTGATTTCATATGGCAAGTATAGATTACTTTCATTGAAAGCTTTTATAATTTTTTATTGAAATAAGATAATTTTCAAAATTTTAACACATTGGTATGGTAAACCAATGTATATCTAATCTAAATTAATCATAGATTGCTAGTAAAAGAAATTGTCATAATTTGGCGCACTTTTATACACAGCCCTATTTTGCAAGAAAAGATTTTATTTAGGATTTTTGGATCTATGTTTGAGAGTGACATGATGTTCCATCGTAAAAGTTTGAGTCAGATGATAGTCTAATAATCGTTGTTTCGTTCTGACTGATCTTAAGGCCACTTTTTTGTATTTATTGATTTGTAGTTCTCTTGTAATGTGTGTAGGTGTGGATTCCTAAATATAATTCTCCTAGTTAAAAGGCAGTGGGATCCTTAAATATATTCATAATAGTCAAAAAGTGGAAACAACTCAGAGCTAACCCAGTGACAAAGCAGTTAAGTTCCTGTGTTCTGCTTTAGCAGCCCATCGTTTACCTGGGAGTATCCTGGGTGCGGTCCTACACACTGCTCACCAAGCCATGCTGTGGCAGGCGACCCACATATAAAATAGAGGGAGATGGGCACAGATGTGAGCTCAGGGCCAATCTTTCTCAGCAAAAGGAGGAGGATTGGCAGCAGATGTTAGCTCGGAGCTAATCTTCCTGAAAAAAAAAAAGTGGAAACAAGCCAAATGTCTGACAGTTGATGAATGGATGGATAAATAAACGTGGTATGTCAATCAATGGAATATTATTCAACAGTAAAAAGAAATGAATTCCTTATAAGAGCTAAAACATGGATGAACCTTGAAAATATTTATACAAAGTGAAAGAAGCCAGTAACAAAGGCGACATATTGAATGATTCTGTTTATATGAAATGCCTGGAAAAGGCAAAATTATAGAGGCAGAAAGTAAGTTAGTGGTTCGATGGAGTGTGAGGTGTGGCAAATGGTAATTAACAGTAAACGGGCATTTGGAATCTCCTTGTGTTGATAAAAATGTTCTAAAATTGAATTATGGTGATTGTTTCACTACTTGGTAAATTTAAATTAAAAAAATTCTTGGAGTCTACATTTTTATTGAGTAAGTTACACGGTAAATAAAATATGCTTCAGTAAGTTTATTTTTTAAGAAACATACACCATCAGCAGTGACTAAAACGATATTTTAAAAAATGCATTGATTTCCAGGTAGCACAAAGTTAATGGGCTAAAGCTTTCTGTGAATCATCCTAACACTATAGTAATTAACAAGAAGATCTAATAAAACTACATCAATCATTTGTACTCAGCATAATTAGAGGACTGAAAAAAACACTAACTTCACTTTTCCTGTATGTACAAAGATATCATCAAATTTTAGGAGGATTATTCTGTGAACTCTCAGCGCAGGCAAGGAGCAACGAGCAAGTCTTCTCGCAAAGAGCAAGTTTGTGGAGGGAGAGCACGGGGTGGAAGAGAGGCCATAGAAGAAAAAAGAGAGAAGGGAACTGGGAACCTAAGACTGAGCTAAAATCTCCTGAAAAAGAGAAAGCCCATCATTCCTGCAAAAAAAATCTAAAAGACCCAGTAGAAAAGGACATGTTTACAGGGAAGAAAATTAAAAGTAGGTGAGTGTCAAGGTTGAAGTCTCAAAAGGTATCACTTCTCAGTGAAAAGAAAATAAAAAATTAGGAACAGTCAGGTGGACACAGGCATCCTTCAGAGACAGCATACTGAATAAAAGAAGCAAATGGGGGATCTTTAGAATAATAATGCAATACGAAAGAGAACTAAACAGTATTAAATCAGAACACACGCACACACATGCGGGGGCGCACGCAAACCCCCACACATCACCTCCTAGAAGTAACCACAATTTGCTCTACTGACAGAAGAGGGCGCTCTTCCACTAGGAACACCGTAAAACCGCCGCTAGCAGCCAACAGCGTCCACAAAAGCATACGGAAAATAGTTGTCTTCATCTATGCAAGACTTGTATAAGAAGAAGAGAATTGAGAATCAACTCCTGGAGTCAAAATAAGAGATTATTGGGAAAACTTGTCAAAGGACTGATTGTGAGCATTTAATATGTTTAATTTTTATTGGATACTAAAAATCAGGAGGAGAAAATATGAAAGAATATATAAATTTTACATACTATGAAAAAGTAAAAAAAGAGGAATTTATAAATCAAAGAAAGAAAAGATAGAGAAGAGAGTATAGTGACTTC
This sequence comes from Equus quagga, assembly GCF_021613505.1. Classification (NCBI taxonomy): domain Eukaryota; kingdom Metazoa; phylum Chordata; class Mammalia; order Perissodactyla; family Equidae; genus Equus; species Equus quagga. The sequence goes on along the minus strand of NC_060273.1, from coordinate 71,770,102 downwards.
ACTGATTGTGTATACAGAATAGATCAGATGGAAAAGATACCATGAAACACTGGCAAGGCAGACACTAAATAGAAAAATTAAAAAAAAAAAAAAAACTAACGCAGAGAGCTATGAGATTTTCAAAGGTAGAAATAGAAGAGTAATTACCAGACAAAAATGAAATTTTTCTAAAGATTTGCATGGCAGACAGACACCATAAGCAAGTTACAATATCAATAATGAATGTAAAATATTGATAAATGTACAAAAGATGTTCAATTTCATGTATACTGAGAAAAATACAAATAAAAATCTGCACTCTCCATCCAAGATCTGAAGAAATTAAAAAACCTTGAAGGCACATTCTGTTGGAAAGGCTGTGGAGACCAAGGCCCTCTCATAATTGTTAACAGGAATGCAAACTACTACAACCCTTATGGAGGACCCTTTTTCCCGTATGGTAAAAATCATATCAAGACCTAAAAAAACTAGATAAACTTTTCTATTTCATCCTAGCATTCTCACAGCTAGAAACCAACTTGGAAAAGACATTGGTAGACTTCCACTTTCTGCTTCCGTACGTAAGGAGCTAGGAAGTCACCACTCATCCTAACAACAAGTAAAAAGCTGAAGACTGAATAATCAATAACTCTTTTTAGATCCATAAGAGAGGTGGGGCATGGGGAAGATTGCTGCCCCCAAGACTGGAGAAACAGACAGGTGACCGCAGGCACTCGCGCTTCTGGAGCAGACACTCACAAGCAGAAACCAGCACACAAAACAGCCTGAGGAAGAAATCCTGACCTGTAATTGATGGACTGAGGGAGGCTCCGTGTGGACAAGTCTAAGAGTTCAAAACTACAGGGGACCCAGTCATAGGGACGCCCCCACAATATTGTGAGATGTACCTCCAGGAGCTCCACCAAGTTCCAATAGTAAATACTGGAGAAGAATCTCCTCATGCTTCCAGCAGGAAGATGAGAAAAGGAACCATTTAGAAATACACTAGAGTACTCTGTTCTTCTTAACAAGGTCTGCCCTCAGGAGAAACTAGTTAACCAGAGCCTCAGCTGAGGATGTTAGCAGAGCCTAACTAACTTGAGAGAGATGGTGAGAGAACCAACTCTAACCCATGCCAGACATCCAGTCCCATGTAAAGGAAGAGGAAATACTGAGAAACGCTTGTGAAGTTCACGGTCCAAAGGCATACGCTCACTAAAAGTCTGAGACCTAACTATAGGACCATAGAATGCTGCTCCTTTCTCCACATCTTACCATGACATTACTAAAGACCAATTTGCAGCAGTTACTTTTATGTGGTACATCATGTCCAGCTATCACAAGAACATCACAAGGCATACCAAAAGGCAAAAAAAAAGACCATTTGAAGAGACAGAACAGGCATCACAACCAGACGTGGCACTGACATTTGAATTATCAGACCAGGAATTTAAAACAAATATGATTAAAATGCTAAGGACCCTGATTCAAGAACAGATGGACAATGTTAGCAGATAGAGGGAAATTCAGAGAAAGAACTAGAAAGAAAGGCTAGAGATAGAAATATTCTAACATAAATGAAGAATGTCTTTGATGAACATATTGGTAGATTCACATGGCTAAGGAAGGAAATTCTGAGCTAGAGGATATATCAGTAAAAGTCTCCAAAACTGAAAAGTAATGAGAACAAAGACTAAAAAAGAGGAACATGAATATCCAAGGACTATGGGATATATACAAAAGTTCTAACGTACACATGACAATATCAGAAGGAGGAGAAAGAAAGAAAGGCACACAAGAAATATTTGAAATAGCAATGACTAAGAATTTTCCTAAAATAATGCCTGACATGAAACCACAGATTCTGAAAGCTTAGAGAAGATTAATCAGATAAATATTATATATATACTATATATATAAATAGGCATATTATACACACGTAGGCATATTATTTTCAAACAACAGATCAAAGATAAAGTTCTAAAGCCGGAAAAAATGCCCTTACATTACATATAGTGGAACAAACATAAGAATTACATCTGCCCTATCCTCAGAAACCATGCAATCAAAAGAGAGAGGAATGAAAGTGTTATGAGAAAGAATCACCAACCTAGAATTCTGTATCTTGCAAAATTATCCTTCAAAATTAAAAGAGAGTATATGCCAACAAATTGAACAACCTATAAGAAATGGACAACTTCCTAGACTCCTACAACCTCCCCAAACTGAATCAGGAAGAAATGGAGAATCTGAATAGGCCAATCACAAGTAAGGAAATAGAAACGGTAATCAAAAAACCTCCCCAAAAATAAGAGTCCAGGACCAGACGGTTTCTCTGGAGAATTCTACCAAACATTCAAAGAAGACTTAATACCTATTCTTCTCAAACTATTCCAGAAAATTGAGGAAGATGGAGTACTCCCTAACACATTCTATGAAGCCAACATCACTCTGATCCCAAAACCTGACAAGGACAACTACAGGCCAATATCACTGATGAACATAGATGCAAAAATCCTCAACAAAATTTTGACAAACCCAATACAGCAATACATCAAAAAGATTATACACCATGATCAAGTGGGATTTATACCAGGGACACAGGGATGGTTCAACATCCACAAGTCAATCAACGTGATACACTACATCAACAAAATGAAAAGCAAAAACCACATGATCATCTCAATAGATGCAGAGAAATCATTTGACAAGATCCAACATCCATTTATGATAAAAACCCTCAATAAAATGGGTATAGAAGTAAAGTACCTAAACATAATAAAGGCCATATATGACAAACCCACAGCCAACATCATACTTAATGGACAAAAACTGAAGGCTATCCCTCTGAGGACAGGAACAAGACAAGGGTGCCCACTTTCACCACTCCTATTCAACATAGTACTGGAGGTGTTGGCCAGAGCAATTTGGCAGGAAAAAGAAATAAAAGGAATCGAAACAGGCAGTGAAGAAGTAAAACTCTCGCTGTTTGCAGATGACATGATCTTATATATAGAAAACCCCAAAGAATCCATAGAAAAACTATTAGAAATAATGAACAACTACAGCAAAGTAGCAGGGTATAAAATCAACATACATAAATCAGTAGCCTTTCTATACACTAACAATGAACTAACAGAAAAAGAACTCAAGAACTCAATCCCATTCACAATCGCAACTAAAAGAATAAAATACCTTGGGATAAACTTAACCAAGGAAATGAAGGATCTATACAATGAAAACTACAAGACTTTCTTGAAAGAAATTGACGACGACATAAAGAGATGGAAAGACATTCCATGCACATGGATTGGAAGAATAAACATAGTTAAAATGTCCATACTACCTAAAGCAATCTACAGATTCAATGCTATCCCAATCAGAATCCCAAGAACATTCTTCACAGAAATTGAACAAAGAATCCTAAAATTCATATGGGGCAACAAAAGACCGCGAATTGCTAAAGCAATCCTGAGCAAGAAAAACAAAGCTGGCAGAATCACAATCCCCGATTTCAAAACATACTACAAAGCTACAGTGATCAAAACAGCATGGTACTGGTACAAAAACAGGTCCACAGATCAATGGAACAGAATTGAAAGCCCAGAGATAAAACCACACGTCTATGGACAGCTAATCTTCAACAAAGGAGCAGAGGGCCTACAATGGAGAAAAGAAAGTCTCTTCAACAAATGGAGCTGGGAAAACTGGACAGCCACATGCAAAAGATTGAAAATTGACCATTCTTTTTCACCACACACCAAAATAAACTCAAAATGGATAAAAGACCTAAAGATTAGGCCGGAAACAATAAGTCTTCTAGAAGAGAATATAGGCAGTACACTCTTTGACATCAGTTTCAAAAGAATCTTTTCGGACCCTATAACTCCTCAGTTGAGGGAAACAATAGAAAGAATAAACAAATGAGACTTCATCAGACTAAAGAGCTTCTTCAAGGCAAGGGAAAACAGGATTGAAACAAAAAAACAGCTCACTAATTGGGAAAAAATATTTACAAGCCACTTATCCAACAAAGGGTTAATCTCCATAATATACAAAGAACTCACACAGCTTAACAACAAAAAAACTAACAACCCGATCAAAAAATGGGCAGAGGACATGAACAGACATTTCTCAAAAGAAGATATAAATATGGCCAATAGACACATGAAAAGATGTTCATCATCGCTAATCATCAGGGAAATGCAAATCAAACTACACTAAGATATCACCTTACACTCATTAGATTGGCAAAAACATCCAAAACCAAGAGTGACAAATGTTGGAGAGGTTGTGGAGAAAAAGGAACCCTCATACACTGTTGGTGGGAATGCAAACTGGTACAGCCACTATGGAAAACAGTATTGAGATTTCTCAAAAAGTTAAAAATAGAAATACCCTATGACCCAGCCATCCCATTACTGGGTATCTATCCTAAGAACCTGAAATCAGAAATCCCAAGAGTTCCTTGCACCCCTATGTTCATGGCAGCATTATTTACAATAGCCAAGACGTGGAACCAACCTACATGCCCAGAAACTGATGATTGGATAAAGAAGATATGGTATATATACACAATGGAATACTACTCAGCCATAAAAAAAGACAAAATTGGCCCATTCGCAGCAATGTGGATGGACCTCGAGGGTATTATGTTAAGCGAAATAAGCCAGTCAGAGAAAGACGAACTCTATATGACTCCACTCATAGGTGGAAGTTAACATATTGACAAGGAGATCTGATCGGTGGTTACCAGGGAAAAAGGGGGGTAGGGGGAGGGCACAAAGGGGGAAGTGGTGTACCCACAACATGACTAACAAAAATGTACAACTGAAATCTCACAAGGTTGTAATCTATCATAACATTAATAAAAAATAAAATTAAAAAAGTAAAAGAGAAATAAAGACTTTCTCTGACAAAAACTGGGGGGATTTGTCAACATTAAACTTGAATTACAAGAAATGTTAAAAGAAGTTCTTTAGAGAGAAAGAAAATAATGTAGGTCAGAAGTTCAGATCTACATAAAGAAAGAAAGAACATTGAAGAAAGAACAAGCAAGGATGAAACAAAAAGTTTTATTGTTATTCTTAATTGACCTAACAGATAACAGTTTGTTCAAAGTGATAATACCAAAAATGTATTTGGTTAGGTATGCTACGTGGTATATGTATATATCAGCTATATATGCTATGTACATAGTATACATATATATGCTTATGAATGCTTATATATGAGTGAAATGAATGACAGCAATGATACAAGGGGAGGGTGGAAGGAATTAGGATTATTTTGTTATTATAACATACACACACTATCCATGAATTAGTAAAGCTTTATTTGAAAATTGGCATAGAGTTGTTGTAAATATTTGTGGCAAACCTCAACACAGCTAGTAAAAAAAAGGTAAAAAAGACGTATAACTGATATGCTTAGAAAAGAGAGAAAACAGTCCTATAAAGCGGTCAATTCAAACCACAAAAGGCAGAAAAAGAGTGGAAGACAAAAGTAGAAACAAAGAACAAGGGCAATAAATTGTAGATATTAATGCAATGATATCAATAGTACTTTGAATCCCTATGAATGACCTTTGAATAAGCAATGGTCTACTTAAATAAACTTGAATAATCAATGGTATAAATTATTATTTAGTCATTATTTATTTGGTCTAAAAGTGAAAAACAGAGGTTATCAGAGTGCATTAAAAACATGACCCAATCATATGCTGTTTACAAGAAACTCATTCTCAATTAAAGCTAGATATAGGTTAAAAGTAAATGGAAGGAGAAAACTATACAATGCTCAAACTAATCAAAAAAAGCAGAAGTAGCTATATTAATTTCAGAAACAGTCTACTTCAAAGTGAGGTAAGTTATCAGGGATGAAGAAGGACATTACATGATGGTAAAGCAATCAATTCTCTCAAAACACCTAACAATCCTTAACGTGTTTGCACATAACAAAGGAGGTTCAAACTAAATGAGGGAGATACTGACAGAACTGCAATGAGAAACAGATGGTTCCACTATCATAATTGGAGACTTCAACACCCCTCAATAAGAAATGGACTTTTCCAGCAGGCAGAAAATCAGTAAGGACATAGATTAACTCAACAACACCATCAATCAAGTGGATATAATGGACATCTTTAGATTGCTTCATCCAACAATAGCAGAATACACATTCTTCCTAAGCTCATGTGGAATGTTCTCCAAGATGGAACACAGACTGGGCCATAAAGCACACCTTCACAAATTTAAAAGAATAAAAACCATACAATGTCTATTCTCAGGCCACAGTAGAATTATACTAGAAGTCAATAACAAAAAGATAACTGGAAAATACTAAAATACAGAAAGAGTAAGAGAGACACTTCTAAAGAAAACATAGATCAAAGAAGTCTCAAGAGAAATTTTAAAATATCTTTAAATAAAAATGAACATGCAACCCTTCAAAAATTGTGGACGCACCAAAAGTAGCGCTTAGAAGGAATTTTTTAGCATTGAATGCATGTATTTGAAAAGAGGAATGTAAAGTCAATCATCCTAATTTCCACCTTGGGAAATTAGGAAAAGAAGAGGAACTTCCATAAAAGTGAGCAGAAGCAAAGAAATAATAAGAATTAGAAGAAATCAATGAAATTGAAAACAAGAAACCTAAGGAGAAAATGAATGAAATCAAAAGCTGGCTCTTTGAAAAGGATGATGAAATTGTTAAGCCTCTAGCCAGACTAAGAAAAAAGTGAGAGGGCACAAATTACTAATATGAGAAATGAAAGTGGAGACTGCTATAGATCCTACTGGCATCAAAAGGACAATAAAAAAAATTCTATTAGCAGCTTACAGCCCAGAAATTTGGTAACCTAGATGGAATGGAAAAATTCCTTGAAAGGACCAGTATGCCAAAATTCACACAAAAAGAAATAGATGTTCTGAATAGGCGTATGTCAGTTAAAGAAATTGAATCAATAATTAATAGCCTTCCAAAACAGATAACACTAGGTCCAGATGTTTTCTCTGACGAATTATACAAAACATTAAAGAAAGAAATTATACCAATTCTCTACAATCTCTTTCAGAGGATAGGAGCAGTGAGAATACTTCCTAACTCATTTGATAAGATCAGCATTACCCTAACAGTAGAAGCAGTAAAAGGTATCACAAGAAAAGAAAACTACAGACTCATATCTCTCATTGGCATACATGCAAAAACCTATAACAAAATATTAGCAAACCCATCCTACAATGTCTAAAAAGAATTATACTCCACGACCAAGTGACATTTATTCCAGGAATGCAAGGATGGTTCAACACTCAATTAATCCATCACACGATCATATCAAAAGTTACAGTAAAAACTATTTGACAAAAGCAAACACTCATTCACAACAAAAACTGTCAGTAAACTAAGAATTGAGAGGGCCTTCCTCAACTTGGTAAAGAATGCCTACAAAACCCCTACAGTTATGATCATAATTAATGGTGAGAAAATTATCCCACTCATCAGGTACAAGGCTAGGGTGTTCCTTTCACCACTCCTTTTCAACATCACACTGGAATTTCTAGCCAGTATAATAAAACAAGAAAAGGAAATAAAATACACAGAAATTGGGAAGGAAGGAATAAAACTCTCTTTGTCTGCAGGTGACATCATCAGCTATATAGAAAATACAAAAGAATTGACAAGAATAACACCTGGAACTAATAAGTTATTACAGAAAAGTTGCAGAATACTAAGTGTGTTAGCAAAAGTCAATTGCTTTCCTATATATCATCAATGAACAAGTGAATTTTGAAATTAAAAACACAATATCATTCACATTAGCACCAAGCATATTGAAATACTTAAGTATAAATCAAACAAAATATGTACAAAACCTGTATGAGGAAAACTACAGAACTCTTATTAATGAAATTGAAGAACGACATAAATAGATAGATATTACATGTTCATGAACAGGAAGACTCAATATTGTCCAGAGTCAATTATTCCCAATTTGACCAGTAGATTCGATGCAATCCCAATCCAAATTCTAGCGTTATTTTGTGAATATTGATATTCTAAAATTCATATGGAGAGGCAAAAGGCCCAGGATAGCCAACATAGTATTGAAAGAGAAGAACAAAGTTGGAGGATTCACATGTTCAAATTTTAACACAGACTACATATCTAGAGTGATAAAGAAAAACAGTGTGGTACTGGCATGAGTATTAGACATATGGAACAATGGGACGCAATAGAAAGTTGAAGTAAATTCATTCATATTGTTCAATTGACTTTTCAAGAGAAATTTTTTAGAGTAGTTTTAGGCTTGCCACAAGATTGAGGAGGTACAGAGATTTCCCATACACTTCCTGCTCCACGGTGTATAGTTTCCCCATGAATAACATCACTCACCAGAAGGCTACATTTTTTTTTACCAAGGATGAATCTGCATTGACATGTCATAACCATCCGAAGTTCACAGTTTACCCTATGATTCACTTTTGATGTTGTACATTCTATGGGTGTGAACAAAAGTTTAATGAAATATGTCCATCATTATATTGTCATACAGAATATTTTCACTGCCCTAAAAATCTCTGTGCTCTGCCCATTCATGTCTCTCCCTCAGCCTGCACTCTACCCCTAGCAATCACTGATTTTTTCATTTGTCTCCATAATTTTGCCTTTTCCAGAATGACATACACTTGGAATCATACAGTTTATCACCTTTCAGATAGGCTTTTTTCACCTAATAGTATGCACTGGAGTTTCCTTCTTGCCATTTTATGGCTTGATAGCTCATTTCTTTTTATGGCTGAATAATATTCCATTGTCTGGATGTACCACAGTTTATCCATTCACCTACTGAAGGACATCTTGTTTGCTCCCAGGTTTTCACAATTATGAATAAAGCTACTGCATTAATAAAGGTTTTTGTGTGGACATAAAACTCATTTGGTTAAAGATCAAGCAGCACAATTGCTGGATTATATGGTAAGAGTATATTTAATTTTGTAAGAAACCACGAAACTGTCTTCCAAAGCAGTTATGCCATTTTGCATTCCCATCAGCAGTGTATGAGAGTTCCTGTTGCTCCACATCTGCTCTGACAATGATGTGGTTAGTCTTCCTGATTTTAGCCATTCTAATAAATCTGTAATGGTATCTCATTTTTTTTTCTTTTTTGATGAGGATGATTGTTCCTGAGCTAACATCTGTTGCCGTCTTTCTCTATTCTTTTCCGTGAGATGCTGCCACAGCGTGGCTTGATGAGCGATGTGTCAGTCTGCACCATGGATCAAACCCATGAACCATGGGCCACCGAAGTGCAGTGTGCAAACTTGACCACTATGCTACCCGGCCAGCACTATGTCATTGTTTTTTTAATTTGAATTTCCCTGATGACATACGATATGGAATATCTTTTCATATGCTTCCTGCCATCGGTATATCTTCTTTGGGGAGGTGTCTGTTAAGGTATTTGGCACATTTTTTATCAGGTAATTTCTTTTCTTATTGTTGGCTTTTAAGAGTTTTTTGTATATCTTGGATAAGGGTCCTTTAAAAGCGGTGTCTTTTGCAAATGTCTCTCCCAGTCTGGGGCTTGTCTTCTTGTTCTCTTGATATGGTCTTTCACAGAACAGAAGGTTTTAATTTTAATGAATCCATTTTACCAATCTTTTCTATCAAGGATCAAGCCTGTGGTATTGTGTCTAAAATGCCATCACCATGCCCGAGGTCATCTAGGTTTTCTCCTATGTTATCTTCTAGGAGTTTTACAGTTTTACATTTTACACTAAGGCTATGATCCATTTTGAGTTAATTTTTGTGAGGAGTGTAAGGTCTGTGTCTCGATTAACTTTTTTGCATGTAGATGTTCAGTTGCTTCAGCACCGTTTGTTGAGAAAACTCTCCTTGCTGCATTATATTGTCTTTGCTGCTTCATCAAAGAACAGTCAACTATATTGATGGAGGTCTGCTTTTGGGATCTCTGTTCTGTTTCATTCGTCTACTTGGCTATTTTTTCACTAATGCTGCACCATCTTGATTAATCCCTTGCTTTTTGACAAGAGCTCCAAGAAAATTAAATGAAAAGTCTTTGAGCAAATGGCACTATGACAAATGGATAGCCTCATGCAAAAATATAACTTTGAACCCATGATTCTCACCAGATACAAAAATTAACTCAAACTGTAGGAAATATTTAAATGCAAATACTAATGCTATGAAACTGTTAGAAGGAAACCTAGCTGTAAATCTTCATGAGTGTGGATTAGGCAGCAATTTGTTATAAGTAACACCAAAAGCACAAGCAACAAAGAAAAAAATAGATAAGTTGGAATTCATTACATTTAAAATATTTTTTTGCATCAAAGGACACTATCAAGAAAGTAACATAGACAGCCTAAAAACAAGAGAAAACGTTTGCTAGTGAGAAGTCTAATAAGTGCCAGGGATCCACATTACGTAAAGAAAACTACCAACTCAAAACAACAAAGATAAAGAAGAGAATCAAAAAGTGGGCAAAGGATTTAAATAGACGTTTCCCCAGAGAAGATATAGAAATGGCCAAGAACAGCATGAAAAGGTGTGAAACATTGTTCAGCATAAGGGAAATGCAAATCAAACCGCTATGGAGTACTTGTTCACACCCTCTAGGGTGAATATAGTATTTTAACATGAAAACTTGTGAATTTGGGTGAGAATATGAGGAAACTGTAGCCCTCATACAGTCCTGCTGGAAATGTAAGATGGAACACTCATTGTGGAAAGCATTTTAGCATCTCCTCATAAAAGATAGAAAGATAGAGTTACCTCACAAATTTCCACTGCTGGACATTTATCCATGAGAAATGGAAATATATGGTCACAGAAAAACTGGTGCAAGAATGTTCACAGCTGCATTATTGATAAAAGCCAATAAGTAGATGCAGTCCAAATGTCTATGAGCTGATCAACACCTAAAAAAGGTGTTATATCCATACAATGCAATATTCTCAGTCATAAAAAGGAAAAAGTACTGAACGTGCTACAACATGGATAAACCCTGAAAATCATATGCTAAGTGAATGAAGTCATTCACAAAAGACCACAAACCACAGATGTAGATCCATACGTATCTATCTATGCCTATTTATATTTGCTTCATTTGAAAGTCATACACATATCATATGATTCCATTTATATGAAATGTCCAGAATAGGCAAATCCACAGAGAAAAGAATTAGTTTAGTGGTGGCCACGGGTTGATGGGAAATTGGGAAGTAGTGGTGTTTTGTTTGTTTTTGTTTTTGGAATGGGAGAGATGATGGGAATGTTCTGAAATTAGGTACTGGTGATGGTTGGACAACGTTGTGAAGAAACACATACTAAAAAATACATAATTGTGTGCTTTAAAATATCAAGTTTTAAGTTTTATTAATTTTATCTCAATTAAAAACACTAGTTTTCTTACCAAATGTCAGATTTTAAATATTAACTTTCCTGTGTCTCACTTTCATTATAGCTGAAACTTGGAGCTGATGTTTATCCGAAAAGATTCTTCTAAGAACTAAGTTCCATAACATGTGGGATGTGGGAGGCTGACTCACAAAGCTTGTGTGGAAATAGTCGTGAAGGAGGTGGATCCCCATTCACGAATGGATATGAACTTCCCCCAGTACACTGATCATTCCTAGAGGACGGTTATGATATTTCCTTTTGCTGACCAAACTTTCCCTATCAGAATACAGACCTCAAAGCATAGGAGGGTTTTTTGTTAATAATATTACGCATAAAAGTAAAAAGAAAAAAATTAACATCCATTTTAAAGAGTAAAAAGAACATGTATAAATTTGTCAAAATTCACTGAATAATGTTTTTCATGAGTTCTCTGTAATGAAAATGGACATGAAAATGAATGCATTTTTATCATGTGACTCTAAAAATGTACATTCTAATGAATGCTTTCATTAAGAATTAATACTAAAGAATGTAAATCAATGAGTACCTCCCACATAGATCACTCTTTTAGAGGAGAAGATGTTTAGTGAAAAGAACAGCAGGCCTGATATTGTAAATGTAGCAGATTGATACTTCTCTTCCAGTAGTCAATCTACATTTCTGCCACTAAAATCAAACTTTAAGTGAGCATATGGCCACCCAAATAAAGCCGGCTTCTCCTTGTCTGAGAGATGGAGAAAAATGGAGAAGCATAGGACCTGGACCACTAATGAAAATCCCAGATTGAAGAAGGAAGAGTTGCCTGGCATCCCAGGGTTACCATCCTATCTTTTGACTGATTTGTGAGAGATAAAGAAAGTAATATAACTTTTTCTTCCAAACCTCAGATGCCTTACAATAACTTTGAATGGGCTCTGCAATTCATTCAATTATACACATGTCCTATGTTTTAGAATTAAAGTCCATATTGCCTAACATTTGGGATCATAGTTTTACCTGCTGTATTTGTTACAAATCAAGCTCCCAGATCTCCCTCCTACAGGTTTTGATTACTTAGGATACACAAGAACCCAAGTGTCTGTACTGTTAATAAACATCGAAGTAATGCATTATGTGTTCACCTTTGAAAACATTTCGTTAATTATAGTTACCAAAAGTAGTAGCGTGTTTTAACCCACTAACCAACCAATGAAAGAAATGATATTTTAACAAAGATACTATTATTTAACTTTTATTGATTGAAACTTTCATGATTGTAAATTATGTTAGGCTTTATATTATCAAATACAATCAAGATGGTTTTTCAACTGCCACTGATAATTCACCATAGAGGATAAAAGTCTTTCAATCACAGCATCTTAGAACTAGAAAAATTCTTCAAAATCCTATATTCAATCTTGTATACCACAGTAGGATTTGTCTGGTCATCTGGGAATTTAAAACTCTGATTGAGAACACCTTAGTTGCTTGGCGAATCCACTGCAAAATAGGATTTCAATAAAAGGCATAGGAATGTGTGGCTCTGGCAGAGTCAGCATTCACCATAATGAACAAAATCAAAATTTAGACCATAACCTCTGTAAAGACAGAAACAGACAGAGAAAGAAAAAGAAATTATTAAAAGAACATTATAATAGCCTGCATGTTGCACTAAGAGCTTCTCAATGAAGAGGCTTTGAACGTAGAAGAAGAGAGGCTGTGCTCCACGGCCACAAGCAGCTGGGTCCTGCCTGCTCCCCAGGCCAGCACATGTCCTCCCACAACCTGGGATCCCTGACTCTCCCTACATGCTCAGTCCTGACTCAGACTTGGAAAGCGCCCAGAGCTGAGAGAGGAGAGGACCAGAGATTGCCTTAGAGGTCCTCTAGAAGTAGAAGCGAAGTAGGGGATTAAATGAGAGGAAACACCTGTGAGAGAAAATGGGCTGCCACAAAGGTTGGCCAAAACTGCAGACTGCAGACTCCTTTAGACTGAAGGATATAGGAAGGGAGGGCAGGTGGACATGTCCTAGAATGCCTGGCTCTCTGAGGAAGGTCAGGAGTCTGTCATGGAATTCAGGAGCCCAAGTGGACCAGCAGAGGAGTCCCTTCCAGCATGAATGGGCCCATTGTCATGGATTTCAGAGTTCTGTAGTCAGTTAGGATTTGGCTCAGTCATGCTCCCTGTAGTTTGCAGTTACATCACAGAGATGATCATTTAGAATTTGGAACTCTGGACTTTGGAATTACCTTTTATAGGACATTAGACTGCCATTTGTAAGTCATAATAATTAAATTAAGTTAATTGGTTTATACATTGGTGGAATATCCCGTAGAGTTATAATGAGAGGTCAAATACAAAACTGCTTTTAGAAACGAGAACTTAAGGGATGGGCACAAGTGTCTTTCTGTGGCTTTTACAGAGATTGTAATTTTCCACAGTCAGCCTACATTATCAGAAATATGGATGTTCCTATCATTTTGTGATGGTCTTTTCATTATTTTTGAAGAGCCAATATTTAATTTTGCAATCTTACGTTTTTTGACTGCAGAAAAAGCATGGATTGGCATAAGTTTTCTTATTGGTCGCACAGATTGGATAATATTGCCCATCACATAAATCTGGGTTTGCTAGAAGTACATCACAGTCTGGTGGCTAAACATAAAGAGACAACATAAAATGTATCAGATAATAAACTGTCTGAATAAAATATTCTTTCTTCTTAATACAAAATATCATGCATCAAAAGGGAATATATTCTATATTGAGGTTTAAAAACAAACATCAAGGTACCCACAACACACTTCGACATAAAATACTATTGATATATTCTTACAAACTCAATATTATTTTTAAAAATCCTACAAAGGGTAGAATGTGTTTTGATAATTGAGCGACTCTGCGCCATGTCCCTACACCTGGGTCAGAGTTCCCCCATTATTTCATACCACAAGAATCATAAAAGTGAATTTTCTGTAATCTCACTGTCTTTCTCAAGAGTTTCATTGCTAGATACTCTGATTTCAGATCATCGCTGCATATGTATTGATTCATATATATGAGTGTTTGTACATGTGCATACAATCATATAGAAATACATGTAATGTGTTTAGTGATGGTAGTACTGGGAATTTACATAAATGAACAATTTTGTGTGTATTCTTATATGACCTGCTTTTAAACATCTTTGGAACGTTATCTATTCAGGTGTTTAGAACTATAGCTCATTTGCTTCACCTCTATGTAATCTTCCACTCCATAATGTATGAAAATTATTATTTTATCCAATTTTATGTAGAAAAATTGTATTAATCTTCTTGTTTTGCTAAGCTAAACAATTAAACTTTAAACACTCCTTAGCCAAATTCAATGCTTGTATACAGCAAGATTTATGCCTGAAAATGGAAGTTTTGAATAATGGGATATTGTGACCTTGTCTATAATGCTAAATGATTTTTTTTCTCTTTTTTTTAGGAAGATTAGCCCTGAGCTAACACCTGCCGCCAATCCTCCTCTGTTGGCTGAGGAAGACTGGCCGTGAGTTAACATCTGTGCCCATCCTCCTCTACTATATGTGTGGGACGCTTTCCACAGCATGGCTGGATAAGCGGTGCGTCGAAGGTCCCCACCCAGGATCTGATCCATCGAATCCCAGGCCACTGCAGGGTAGTACTGAACTTAACCACTACCTGATCAGGTGGGCCCCCAAATGTTTTTATATGGGTGGGAAGATTCTATTTTTTAAACTCTGTATAAGAATAACACAGATTGTTTGGTTGTTTTTACTTTGTGAAGCATCATTCTGTTGTACGACCTGTTTGATGAGATTTGGTGTTAATACTGACAATATAAAGAAAATTACTAGTGTTACCTTTTCAATTCCCAAATTAATAAATATTAACTTACTGCTGGTATAGGTTTTTGCTTCCGGGAAAGACCAGATTCTGCAAATAAAACACACAAAAATGATTAAAACTAAGAAGAAGAGGGGAAAACTATCAGAGTATCTGGTGCGAAGTTCCCCCATCTTTTAGTAGCAAAATACCAGGCAAATTACCTACTCCAGACCATGCAAGTAATGAGGGGAGCCTTTCGGATGGTAGCAAAATGGTAAGTTCACAAAATAGCTCCAAATCTGGAAACATAATTCCCAATTAACCTCACTCTGTGAAAAACAATTTTGTGTATTGTTTAGTAATCACCAAACCCTGCTTTATTTCTTCCATTTTTATAGATGAGAAATCCCTGTCAGAGAAGACAATGCCTTGCTTAACGTCAATCATTATACCTTGCATAAAGTCACTTAACATAAAGAAATTAATTACTAATTAATTAAGTAGGACTCAGGTCTAAGATCAGGGATCTATCCAATACCTTACAGCTACTTTACTCTGAAATTCATGGGCCGCCTTATGCTTTAAAGAGGGTAAATAGAGGGAGGGATGCGTTCTCCCCTCACACAAAGCCTTGGGTCTACTCAGAACTGTCAAACAACAAAGCAGATTGTCAAAGAACCCCAGATCTGGAAGACACCATTACTCCCCACACTTTGTTCTCAGCAGTCATGGACTTTGACCCTCAAAACCTCTTCACCTCTAAAGATAGGGAGATAACTTTCATTGTAGGTAGAGAAAAAGCGAAGTTCCACTCTCATTCTAACACACCTCTCTATCTCCACGCCTCTAAAGTGGGAAAGGAGAAAAAGCAAACCACTGATGCAATTTTTAAAAGGGTATTTGTATACATGACCTGTTTCATTTTGCCAGTTTAAGTATTAAAAAGCCTATAAAACAAGCTCCTCCATTCCTAGACCATAGCAGTTGTTTCCTAAATTTTCTAAGATATGTGAAATGCTTCATCCAGGACTGAAAAATTTACTCACCAGAATGAAGAGGAAATAGCAAGGCAAGCACGAAAATAGCTTTCATCCATGATGAGAAGAAAGACATTTTGTCAAGTCTGTAGAGGAAACCCATAGGACTGTTCATAACACATGGCACAGGGACAAATTGCCCGTTTCCCGATGAAGGTCTCTTATGGGTGAGGGAACCACTCTACTCTCTTAGAGTCCTAATTATAGGGGACTATCCCCTTTTTTCTTCCTCCAACTCACAATCAACAAGACATGCATGTGAACAGAAGGCCTCATAGAAACTCGAGAGAAACACTAGGAGAAGTCCTCCGTGCACATCGGAGAAGGAGCTGTTTGCTCTCCCAGCCTTTGGCTCGGCCCACAGGGAGCCTGGCTGCATTTAAGGAAACATGCACTTAGGAATCTCAGCTTTTCCTCTGAAAATACAAACAGTTCTTTCAGGAAGGACTCAGTTGCAGCTGTCCTCACAGCAATGCTCTTCACCAGGGCTCCTTCCATAGGGTCCCCTCGGGACCTACCTGAAACAGAGAAGGCCGTGGGGAGCAAGGCCGACACCTCCACAGACCGTGCCGAGCTTGTTCACCTCTTCTTCCCAACCATGGCCACCCAGCTGACGCGTTTCCTTTATTGATCTGTTGGTGAAGACCTCTCTGGGGGTGAGAGAGATGACTCCCGGCAGATAAGACACTGAGGTATTCTGTGTTCTTCCTGGAGGCTGTAAAGTAACTAGTGAGAAGCCTCACAAGGAATCCTCAGTAGATATTGCCTCTGGAGGAGATTTGGGACAGTTTGATCTGATGTACCCAGAAGTATGGGGAAGGGAGGAGGTAAGATCAGTGCTTTGAAACCCTTAGAGATGAGACATGAAATCTTCCTAAGCTACCGAATAGGAAGGAAAGGAGAATCAAAACAGGAAGGAGCAGAGTGAGTTTTGGGAACGGTGACTAGACACGTACCTAGACCCTTATCACTTGGCAACACTAGAAGCACATTTGGCTCAATTGGAGATTTGATTTTGATTAAATTTTTGCTTTGAGATAACTGGGGATTCTCATCAAGCTGTAAGTACTAAAGCAGAGAGTTCTCATGTTCCCTTCAACCAATTTCCCCCAATGAGAACACCTTGTGAAACTATGACACAATTTCACAACCAGGAATGTGCAACCCCAGATGAGTGTTGGGGCCGCTGGCTTTGGGAACCCGGGCTGGAGGACAGCTTGCGAATACTAAGAGGCGAGAAAGAAGGCTCGGGTGTGAAATTGAGACCACCTGGGACAGGGCCCTAAATTGTGGGTTGAATAATAGACCTTTACCTCAAAGTGAAGCGGGAGACCCTGTAGGGTTTGAGTGGGAGGAGATTTCATCAGAGCTGTTTAGCTGATCTGCTCCACAGCCTGACTCAGCGCAAAGAGCTTTGGCAGATGAAAGTCCTGAGTTCAAATCCCATCCACCACCAGGCAGCCTGGACACCAGATTCAGACTAATTCTAAACTAATTCTAAAGTTACTTCCTAATTTTAAACGTGACAACAGCATCTTCCGTCACAGAGATCTGTCACAAATAATAAGTTTAACATTATAAAACAGTCTGAACATTCGTTGTCTGTTAGACTTACATTTGTCACCCTAATTTAACTTGCCTTTTTCTTGATGAAAAAAGCCAAGATTTAGACAAGAACATTTGAGTCAGCACCGTTTCACGCCAATTTAATGGAAGGATACAAATTCCAATAAGTGCAAAAAGTTGTCCTTTACTGTACTCAAGTCACTGTTATACTTACACTGGTTGTTTTAAATAGTTACATGAACACAGTCAGAGACAGTTGTGAAGGCAAATCCTTCTGGAACATGCCATCAGACGGAAAATTCAATGGACGTTTAGAGTTGAAGTTATTGTGACGTGCTTATGTCCCACGCATAGGACTTTTTTTTAAAAAAGATTTTATTTTTCTCCTTTTCCTCCCCAAAGGCCCCGGTACATAGTTGTATATTCTTAGTTGTGGGTCCTTCTAGTTGTGGCATGTGGGATGCCACCTCAGCATGGCTTGATGAGCAGTGCCATGTCCATGCCCAGGGTCTGAACCAGTGAAACCCTGGGCCGCCGAAGCAGAACACGCGAACTTAACCACTCGGCAATGGGGCCAGCCCCTGGACTTTTTCTCTTGTACATATTCATCAGCAGAGATTAAGAGCAGGAGACATTGCCTGTGATGAACAATAGGGCACAAGATTTTAAAATTAACCACTAAAGGGAATGTGAGAAGTATGGATTATTTGATGCATATCTGTCTTTTCTGAAAGTGTTTAATGGCACAAATAGTTATATATGCATAAATGTACAGATATTTAATATACATTTATACTTTAAATCACACATGAATATATACATATGTACATTTATAGATATATGCATGTGTGTACATATATGTGTGCCTGCCTGTGTGTGTATATATGTATGCATGTATATGTCTCTATGTATGGTTCTATAGATGCATATACGTATTAATAATACATATATTTTATATGCAATTATGTATTAACATTATATATATACATATTTACATGATATATAGATATATTTAGATAGACACATATATCAGTATATATCTCTCTATATAAATTATCTAGGTGAGCTCCATATGTCATCCTAAGTATCCTTATAAAGAGAGAGAGAACAAGGTTTGATGCAGACCAACAGAGGATGGAGCTGAGAGAGATCTGAAGATGCTGTCCTTAGAGATGATAGAAGATAGATGATAGATTGATGGACAGAAACAGACATAGAAGAATAAAAGCAAATATTTCTCTTGACTAGATTTTTCCATTTAACAGTCAATGAAAATCTTCATAGAAGTACGTACAAGTATACACACTTCATTTTAAAGGAATACAAGTCGGTAAATAAGATATTCCAAATTCATTCCAACCTTAAGATCCCTTGATTTCAGTTTGTTGTATTTTTGTTTTTTTGAGAAAGATTAGCCCTGAGCTAACATCCGTGCCCATCTTCCTCTGCTCTTTATGTGGGATGCCTACCACAGCATGGCTTGATAAGTGATGCATAGGTCTGTGAGGGGGTCGGAACCAGTGAACCCCAGGCCACCAAAGCAAAGAGTGTGAGCTGAATGAGTACACCATGGGGCCAGACCCTTGATTTCAGTATTTTTATTCTCTGTTAGTAAGATTATCTCAGAACTCTAGGCCACAAAGAGTTTCTTCTCTGTTCTCTTCTAAAAGTTTTATGGTTTTACTTTTTTACATTTAAATCTATGCTTCATTTTATTTTAACCTTTTAAAAGGTTTGAATTTTAGTTCAGTGTTCACTGTTTGACTATTCCTGTTCAAGTGTTCCAGCACCATTTGTTGAAAAGACTCTACTTCCTGCTTTAAATTGTTATGCACCAATATTTCTGAGTTCTCTATTCTGTACCACTGATCTATCCACTGATACTCTCCACTAATCTGACACTGTCTTCATCATTGTAGCCATGCAGTAAGACTTCAAATTGGATTTTGTGGTCCAATTTTATCTTTTTGCATGTAGTCATTCCGTTTTCCCAGCATCATTTGTTGAAGAGGTTATCTTTTACATATTGTGTATTTTTATGATTATAAAAATAGTAAAACCATCTACTAGAGTGACTATTAAAAAGACATGTAATAACAATTGTCAGCAAGGACGTAGAGGAAACGGAACCCTCTTGCATTATTGGTGGAATGTGAGAAGGTACAGCCACTTTGGAAAATGGATTCATAAATTCTTAGAAAATTCAACATAAACCTGCCATATGAACCATTCATTCTGCTTCTAGATGTTTACTCAAGAAAAATGAAAACATAGGTCCATTAAAAGACCTGTACGATAATGCTCATAGTATCATTTTTTTAACTGTTTATTAAGATTATGGCAGTTTACAAACGTGAAATTTCAGTTGTACATTATTGTTAGTCATGTTATAGGTGCACCACTTCACCCTTTGTGCCCTCCCCCCATCCCCCTTTTCCCCTGTTAACCACCACTCAGTTCACTTTGTCTCTATGTTTAACTTCCACCTATGAGTGGAGTCATACAGAGTTCATCTTTCTCTATCTGGCTTATTTCACTTAACATAATACCCTCAAGGTCCATCCATGTTGTTGTGAATGGGATGATTTTATCCTTTTTTATGGCTGAGTAGTATTCCATTGTATATATATACCATATCTTCTTTACCCAATCATCTGTTGATGGGCACTTAGGTTGCTTCCAGGTCTTGGATATTGTAAATAATGCTGAGATGAACACAGGGGTGCACAGGACTTTTGGAATTGCTGATTTCAAGTTCTTTGGATAGATACCCAGTAGTGGGATGGCTGGGTCATAAGGTATTTCTATTTTTAACTTTTTGAGAAATCTCCATAGTGTTTTCCATAGTGGCTGCACCAGTTTGCATTCCCACCAACAGTGTATGAGGGTTCCTTTTTCTGCACAACCTCTCCAAAATTTGTCACTTTTTGTTTTGGTTGTTTCTGCCATTCTAACAGGTGTAAGGTGATATCTTAGTGTAGTTTTGATTTGCATTTCCCTGATGGTTAGTGATGATGAGCATCTTTTCATGTGTCTATTGGCCATCCCTTATATCTTCTTTGGAGAAATGTATGTTCATGTCCCCTGCCCATTTTTTGATTGAGTTGTTTGATTTTTTGCTGCTGACCTGTGTGAGTTCTTTATATATTATGGAGATTAACCTGTTATCAGATAAATAACTTGTAAATATTTTTTTCCCAACTAGTGGGTTGGTTTTTTGTTTCAATCCTGTCTTCCCTTGCCTTGAAGAAGCTCTTTAGTCTGATGAAGTCCCATTTGTTTATTCTTTCTATTGTTTCCCTCATCTGAGGAGTTATGGTGTCCGAGAAGATTCTTTTGAAACTGATGTCAGAGAATGTATTGCCTATATTCTCTTCTAGAAGACTTATTGTTTCAGGTCTAATCTTTAGGTCTTTGATCCATTTAGAGTTTATTTTTGGGAATGGTGAAAAAGAATGGTCAATCTTCATTCTTTTACATGTGGCTGTCCAGTTTTCCCACCACCATTTGTTGAAGAGACTTTCTTTTCTCCATTGTAGGCCCTCAGCTCCTTTGTCGAAGATTAGCTGTCCATAGATGTGTGGTTTTATTTCTGGCTTTCAATTCTGTTCCATTGATCTGTGCACCTGTTTTTGTACCAGTGCCATGCTGTTTTGATTACTGTAGCTTTGTAGTATGTTTTGAAGTCAGGGATTGTGATGCCTCCAGCTTTGTTCTTTTTTCTCAGGATTGCTTTAGTAATTCAGGGTCTTTTGTTGCCCCATATGAATTTTAGGGTTCTTTGTTCAATTTCTGTAAAGAATGTTCTTGGGATTCTGATTGGGATAGCATTGAATCTGTAGATTGCTTTAGGTAGAATGGACGTTTTAACTATGTTTATTCTTCCAATCCATGTGCATAGAATGTCTTTGCATCTCTTTATGTCGACATCAATTTCTTTCAGGAAAGTCTTGTAGTTTTTGTTGTATAGGTCTTTCACTTCCTTAGTTAAATTTATCCCAAGGTATTTTATTCTTTTTGTTGTGACTGTGAATGGGATTGATTTCTTGACTTCTTTTTCTGTTAATTTGCTGTTAGTGTATAGAAATGCTACTGATTTATGTGTGTTGATTTTATGCCCTGCAACTTTGCTGTAGCTGTTGATTATTTCTAATAGTTTTCCTACGGATTCTTTGGGGTTTTCTATATATAAGATCATGTCATCTGCAAAGAGCGAGAGTTTCACTTCTTCATTGCCTACTTAGATTCTTTTTGTTTCTTTTTCCTGCCAAATTTCTCTGGCCAACACCTCCAGTACTATGTTGAATAAGAATGGTAAAAATGGGCACCCTTGTCCTGTTCCTGTTCTCAGAGGGATGGCTTTCAGTTTTTGTCCATTGAGTATGATGTTGGCTGTGGATTTGTCATATATGGCCTTTATTATGTTGAAGTACTTTCCTTCCACACCCATTTTATTGAGAGTTTTTATCATAAATGGATGTTGGATCATGGAATGCTTTCTCTGCATCTATTGAGATGATCATGTGGTTTTTGTTTCTCATTTTGTTGATGTAGTGTATCACGTTGATTGACTTGCAGATGTTGAACCATCCCTGTGTCCCTGGTATAAATCCCACTTGATCATGGTGAATAATCTTTTTTAATGTATTGCTGTATTGGGTTTGCCAAATTTTTGTTGAGGATTTTTGCATCTATGTTCATCAGTGATATTGGCCTGTAGTTTTCCTTCATTGTGTTGTCCTTGTCAGGGTTTAGGATCAGGGTGATGTTGACTTCATAGACTGTGTTAGGGAGTACTCCATCTTCCTCAATTTTCTGGAATAATTTGAGAAGGATACGTATTAAATCTTCTTTGAATGTTTGGCAGAATTCTTCAGAGAAGACATCTGGTCCTGGACTTTGATTTTGGTGGAGATTTTTGATTACTGTATCAATTTCTTTACTTGTGATTGGTCTATTCAGATTCTCTATTTCTTCCTGCTTCAGTTTGGGGAGGTTGTAAGAGTCTAGGAATTTGTCCATTTCTTCTAGCTTGTCCAATTTGTTGGCATATAGTTTTTCATAGTATTCTCTTATGATCCTTTGTATTTCTGTGGTATCCATTGTGATTTCTCCTCTCTCATTTCTAATTTTATTTATTTGAGTCTTCTCTCTTTTTTTCTTAGTGAGCCTGGCTAAGGGTTTGTCAATTTTGTTAATTTTTTTGAAGAACCAACTCTTTGTTTCATTAATCCTTTCTACTGTCTTTTTTGTTTCAATATCATTTATTTCTGCTCTAATTTTTATTATTTCCCACCTTCTACTGACTTTGGGCTTTGTTTGTTCTCGTTTTTCTAATTCTGTTAGGTGTCACTTGAGGTTGCTTATCTGAGATTTTTCTTGTTTATTGAGGTGAGCCTGTATTGCAATGAATTTCCCTCTTAGGACTGCTTTTGCTGTGTCCAAAATGAATTGGTATGGTGTATTTTCATTTTCATTTGTCTCCAGATAATATTTGATTTCTTCTTTAATTTCTTCAATAATCTATTGTTTATTCAGTAGCATGTTGTTTAGTCTCCACATTTTTGCCCTTTTCCCAGCTTTATTCTTGTAGTTGATTTCTAGTTTCATAGCTTTATGATCAGAAAAGATGCTTAATATTATTTTGACCCTCTTGAATTAAGTGATGCTTCCTTTGTTTCGCAAGATATGGTCTATCCTTGAGGATGTTCCATGCGCACTTGAGAAGAATGTGTAACCTGCTGTTTTGGGATGAATTGTTCTATATATATCTATTAAGTCCTTCTGGTCTAATTTTTCATTTAATTCTATAATTTCCTTGTTGATTTTCTGTCTGGGTGATCTATCCATTAGTGTTAACGGGGTGTTGAGGTCCCCTACTATTATTGTATTGTTGTTGATGTCTCCTTTTAGTTTTTTAATATTTGCTTTACAAATTTTGGTGCTCCTGTGTTGGGTGTGTATATATTTATAAGTGTTATGTCATCTTGGTAGAGTGTCCCTTTTATCATTGTAAATTGCCCCTTTTTGTCTTTCTTTATCTGTTTTTCTTTGAAGTCTACTTTGTCTGATATAAGTATGGCGGCACCTGCTTTCTTATGTTCATTATTAGCTTGGAGTATTGTCTTCCATCCCGTCACTCTGAGTCTGTGTCTGTCTTTGGGGCTGAGGTGTGTTTCCTGGAGGCAGCATATTGTTGGGTCTTGTTCTTTGATCCATCCTGCCACTCTGTGACTTTTGATTGGAGAGTTCAATCCATTTACATTTAGAGTGATTATTGAAATGTGGGGGCCTACTGCTGCCAATTTATCACTTGTTTTCTGGTTTTCTTGAATTTCCTTTGTTTCTCGTACCATGATTTTTGGACTACTAATTCAGGTAGGTAGATTTCTATATTGGCTTTCTTCTTATTTGTAATTTGTGTCTTTATTCTTGTTATTACCAAGTGCTTACCAAGTGGTTTGTATAAAACATCTCATAGATGAGATAGTCCATTTTCTGATAGCCTCTTGTTTCCTTAAATTAAGATGTTCCATCCCTTTTCTCTTCCCCTTCTGGGTTGTTATTGTCAGATTTTTTTCTCTTCCTTCTTGTGTTGTGAGTTTGTTGTTAAAATGACAAGGTTATATTTATTCTTGGTGTTTACCTTCCTTTTATCTTTAATTTTATATTTAACTTTTGCTAACCCGTTCTGATGGAGAGCTGCTATTTTCTGTTATTGTCCTCCTACTTGTCTCCTTTGCTCTGGGTTTTTTAACCCCTTTCCTTTTTTTGATTTTTCAGATATGAGAGTCTTCCTGAGCATTTCTTGAAGAGGAGGTCTTGTGGCAATGAACTTCCTTAACTTTTGTTTGTCTGGGAAAGTTTTTATTTCTCCATCGTATTTGAAGGATATTTTCACTGGGTAGAGTATTATTGGCTGCAAGTTTTTGTCCTTCAGAGTTTTGAATGTATCATTCCACTCTCTTCTAGCCTGTAAGGTATCTGCTGAGAAATCTGCTGACAGCCTTATGAGGGTTCCTTTGTAGGTTATTTTCTTCTGCCTGCCTGCCCTTAGTATTTTCTCTTTGTCTTTGACTTTTGCAAGCTTCACTACTATATGCCTTGGGGTTGGTCTTTTTACAATCATAAAGTTTGGTGATCTACTGGCTTCTGTCACATGGAGTTCCATCTCTCTCCCCAGGTTTGGAAAGTTCTCAGCCATTATTTCTTTGAACAGGCTTTCTGCCCTCTTCTCCTTCTCTTTTCCGTCTGGGATACCTATAATCTTTATGTTGCACCTCCTAATTCTGTTGGATAATTCTTGGAGAGTTTCTTCATTTCTTTTTAGTCTTAGCTCTCTCTCCTCCTCTGTCTGCAGCATTTCTATATTCCTATCCTCCAAATTGCTAATTCTGTCCTCCATATTGTTGACCCTACTGTTCAGAGAGTCCAGATTTTTCTTAATCTTCTGCATTGTGTTCTTCATCTCCAGTATTTCTGATTGGTTCTTCTTTATAGTATCAAGCTCTTTTTTGACATAGCTCCTGAACTCGTTGAGTTGTCTATCTGTATTCTCTTTTAACTCATTGAGTTTTTTAATGATGGCTGTTTTGAATTCATTGTCATTTAGGTTATAGATTTCATTGTCTTTGGGATTGTTTTCTGGGTACTTGTCATTTTCCTTCTGTTCTGGAGATTTAATGTATTTTTTCATACTGCTTGATGGCATGTATTTGTCCCTCCACATAGAGATAGAGTTTAGTTACTGCTTCCACTTTCTTCTACTGCTGTGGGGGGAAGCAGCTATTTAATCTGCACCAACCATGAACCCTGTCAGCTGTTGCTGCCCGGACCTGGGCCCCTCCTCATAGTCACAGTGGTCCTGTGGGGTATTTCATCAGCTGTGGGGACAATCGCAAAGGGGCCTCAGGCTGCTGGTGCCTACTGTTGTAAACCATCTATACATGCTCCCTCCTTAGGGTCTGCAGTGATGTTATGGGCTTCCCCAGCTTCCGGGAGCAGGTTCACCTAGATTTGCAGTTCTGTCACTGTCAGGGCCCACAAGATCTCACTTGTGCTCTATGGGCCACAGCAGAGCTATGGGTACCTACCGTAATCTGTGGTTAGCTCACCCAGCTGTGTTACTTCTGGCTCAGGACCTTCCAGCCTTGTGATTGCCAGGCAGGTCCTCTCCACTAATGCTGCACAGAGGCTTTCACTGTGGCTGCTGTGCAACTGTGGATTTTCCCCCTGGACTATGGAGCAGGCTTGCTGGGACTCCAACCTGCCACTGCCCACTCACACAGGCTCACTGGGTGTCCCTTGCCCACTGTGGGACACTGCCAGAGTCCATGAGTCAGAGGTGGCTGGTGGGCTGCTGGCTTGCCCAGGATCCTCCTGTCCCAGAGCCTCCCAGTGTTCTGAATGCTGGGTGGGGCCTCTTGGCTAACACCAAGTAGAGGGTTTTCCTGCAGCTGCTGTGGGGCTGTGGATTTTCCCCCCAGGCTTAGGGGCAATCGCGGGAGCTTAAGTAGGGCTGTAGTCACCTGTTTCCACCATCACTCTGCCGGTGCATGCACACACCCACCCTTGGTGTGTGGCAATGCTATGAGCGTGTCCACTGGAAGAAAGTTGCTTGCAGGTACTAGGCTGTCTGGGGGTAGGGGATCAGAGAGTTTTCACCTATCTCCACCTCCTCCCAGGGGGAAGTCCATCCACCTTCCAACGTATAGCAGCACGGGTCTCTCAGGCATCCTGAGATGCTGTATGGACATACTTTGTTGACTGATAAATGTCCAATTAGTTGTAGATTCAAAGGGTGAGAGAAAAATAAGACTGTTCACTCTGCCATGTTGCTGATGTCACCCCTGAGTATCATTTTTCTTGATAGCCAAACAGTGGTAACAATCCCAAAGTACACAAACTAGTGAATAAATAAACAAATATGGCCATTCAATACAACATGGAATATTATTAAAGATTAAAATGTAATGAGCTACTGATTTATGCTGCAATGTGAATGAACCAGAAAAAATATGTTGTGAAAGAAGCAGATACAAAAAAATATATATATTGTTTCATTCTCCTTATATAAAATGTCCAGAAAAGGCAAAACAAGAGGAATGGAAGGTAGATGAGTGATTGCCTGGGGTGGGGTGGGAAGAGGAAATGAACTTCAAAGGCATGAAGGACATTTCTTGGGTAGTGTAAACACTCTAAATTCAAATTGTGATGGGAGTTTCTTTTCTCTCTATATGTATGTATGTATGTATGTATCTATCTATCTATAAATTATTGTATAACCTAAAACTGATTAGTTTTTGGTACATAAATATCCCAACAAACTGGTCTGTAAAAAGAGTGAAATATCAACTTTGGACCACAAACTCCTTCAGACTGAAGGAGAAAGGGAAAAGAATTGCTAGAGATTTTCTAGACTGCTCTGCACTCTAAGAAAAGTTTGAAAGGCTATCCTGATTTCAGGAGATGAAGTTGACAATCTCATGAGGCCTTTCTACTATTAATGAGCCCAATTTGATGGATTTGAGAGTGTAGTTGTCAGTTTTCTCCTTGCTCAGTTATGTTCCCTGTGGCTGGAAGTCTGCAAGGCTGATTCTCACAGCTTCACCAAGATCTACTGTGGAGCATTAGTGCTTCGGAATAATATCATACTGGCTACTAGTCCACCATTAATTATTCATAATCAGTTAAAGTAATTCGTTGTGCATTTGCAGAACATCCAGCATGGTTATGCTGATAGTTTAAATACTACTTTCAGAAGTAAGAATTTTAGGTCTGGTAGAAGGATGTTTCCTTGGCTTTTAGAGAAATGCTAGAGTTATTTTCTGTGTATGTCATACCTAGATTATCAGCAAATGGATTTTCTTCTCATTTTGTGATGATTTCTTCACTACTTTGAAAGAGTAAATATTTACTATTGTGTTCTTACTTGAATAATGTGCAAAAAACACATTTTTTGCAATAAATGTAGCCATTGGTTGCACAGAATTGAAAATGTTCATCTTCACAAAATTTTAGGTGACTGTAAAAGATAGACTATATTCACTTATTAGACAATGGGTATTTGGATACAATCTTCTTAAATCTTAATATGGAATGCCATACATCCAAAAGAGGGTAAGTATAATCTATATTTAGGTATAAAGAAAAACACTTCTGTAGTCATACACCAGTAAATAATAAAACATTATCAGTGTTTTTATAAAAGGCATCTATTAAGAAAGAGGGTTAAAAAATCATGCAACTAGCTGACTTTACTTTTAGAATGTAACCAACTCCCCACCCCCACTCATAATCTTCCCCTCCCAGCTCCCATCTTTCTCATTCCTCCTCCATACACCCACCAGAGCAAGTCACCAAACTCAATTTCTGTTACTCGTGCCTGACCTCCCTCTAGAATTTCACTACATAGCAATACATGCATTCACTAGATTTATATATTTGTTATAGTTTTTGGTATAGTTTTGGTATTTGATATAGATATCTTGGTAATTTACACAAAGAAAACAATACAATATGTTTTCTTTTTTTTTTTTTTTTTTTAAAGATTTTATTTTTTCCTTTTTCTCCCCAAAGCCCCCCGGTACATAGTTGTGTATTCTTCGTTGTGGGTTCTTCTAGTTGTGGCATGTGGGACGCTGCCTCAGCGTGGTCTGATGAGCAGTGCCATGTCCGCGCCCAGGATTCGAACTAACGAAACACTGGGCCGCCTGCAGCGGAGCGCGCGAACTTAACCACTCGGCCACGGGGCCAGCCCCAACAATATGTTTTCTTATATGCCTTTCTTTTGACACTCTCTGAGGCCTTTAGATGTACGGATTTGAGAGCTGTAGTTTATTTATTTTCATCCCTATGTAATAGTCTACTATGTGGACATATAAAAGTGATTGCTATTTATCTTCCTACACATTGAGAATTGGGGTCGTCCTTTTGTTTGGATATGGTGAAGAATTCTATTCTACATACACTTTTATATCTCTCAGTTTTGTGTTCAACAAATAACTACCCAGGAGTGGAATTTTGGGGTAATAGGCTAAATACACCATGACTTGTACAGAAAATGTATTGCTTGCTAGATTCTATATCTTGACTTTGGTGCAACATGAATACATTCACACTTTCACTATTTGAAGAAGGAGTCTTTTGTACATTTTGTTTGGTCAATTTTTCTGTGATTTTATATGTTAAAAATGGTTAAAAATGTACATGAACCAGTAGCAACTTATCAAATTCCTGTAATTTGGTGGTCTTAGAAAATCAGTTTCTGTAACCAAAAACAGTTTAAAAAGATAAGAAACCCACACATATATGGTAGCAGAAATTTATGTAAATGACCTGCTGAAGAAACTGCAACTAATGAGGTAGCTATTCTGTGACAGTAGCAAAAGTATAAATTCTTAAATATATCTAAATCTTAGAGAAAACAATGCCCAAATTAATCTAGTGCACCCAAAAATAGTGTCATATATTATTTTTTAGTGACTCCTGATACCCTGCTTGAAGATACCAATTTTGTAAAGCTTTCTAAAAGACATTTCATTGCGATGGAAGACAATGCCCTGTGTGAAGTCACTTAACTATGAAGAAATTCTGCTTTAGTATCAGGGGTCTGTTCCATACCTAACAGCTCCCTTTTTCTTAACTTCATGGGCCACTTTGAGCATTAAGCAAGATAACTGGTCAGCTGAGGTGTGACTGAGCTCTTTCCTTACACAAGGACTCGATTTCAGGGACTCAGCAATGATAATCCGATTTTGAAAGAATACCAGATCTGTGGAGATCATTCCTTCCCCACACTTTGCATTTAATGACCCCGGAATCTGGGCCTCAAAAGGAAAAAGGAACCTGAAGTTCTTGAGGCACATATGAAGGAAGAGCTAAAGTCTCTTGCCCATCCTACCTCACCACACTGTTTCAATGTCTCTGATATGAGAAATGAGAAAAACCAATTCAATGGTAAAATATTTAAAAGAAATTTATAAGATGCTCTGTGTCATTTTAACAATGTAAGAATTACAAACCCAGTAAAACAACCACTGCATTCTTAAGTTACAGCAGAAAATTTCTGGGTTTCTAGGATACACAAAGATTTTTCTCAGGACTGGAGAATTTACTCACCAGAATAAAGAGTAAAAGCTAAAAAGATGAAAAGAGTTTTAATCCATGATGAGAAGAGAGGCATTTGAACGAATCAGTGGAACAAAACCTTGTAGATGTTTGCAACAATGGCACAGGGCACATTGCTCAATTTTGATGGACAGGGAAACAGAATTCAGGACTAATTTAGAAAGCGTCTTACTTATGAAGGAACTACACCAACCCCCGTATTCCTAGTTAGGGTAGACTGTTCCCTCTGTTCTTCCCCCGACCCTATAATTCAACAAGAAATATTGTGTCAACAGATGACTGCCCTAGACATGAGACAAAGTTCACCAAAGGTGCTTGGTGAACACAAGAGAAGGAGTTGATTACTGTCCCAAACCTTTCAGTCAAACTGCAAGGAGCCTGGCCACATTTAGAGTAAACATGCCTATTTGAATTTCACTATTCTCTTCAGAAAAATAGGAATAGTTATGCCTAGATGGTCAATCTGGAGCAATACTCCCAGCAATGCTTTACACCAGGACCACCTGGCTAGGTTCCCCACTTGACCCACCTCACATGAAGAGACTACAGAGAGTGAAGCAATAGTGGCTATCTTGTTCATCTTTCCTTCTCCACCATCGATGTCCATCCAACGAAGTCACCTTTACTGATATTTGAGTAAGGGACTTGATGAGCTCTTATCCAGACAGATAAGAGACAGAGGTATTCTGCGTCCTCTCTGAGATCATGAGAGATGCCTGATAAATACTTATCAACAGATGTTCCCTCAGCAGGAGACTTGGGACAATCTGATCTGATGAACACCAAGGTACAAGGAGAAAAGAAGGAAGTACATACAGTTATAGATTTTAAGACAGAGAAAATATGTGAAGACTTTTGAAGCAGGTGAGTTAGAAAGGGACAAAATAATGAAGCAGAACAAAGAAGAAAGAGTTTGGAAATGTTAATACAACAAAGGTCTAAACCCTTGGAACTTGATAAAAAACCTAGATGAATATTAGAATCACCTGGAGAAATTTTAAAGCTGATGGATGCACCATCCCACTATCAAGATCGTGAATCAATTCTGTACATGAGTCCTGGGCATGATATGTTTTCAAAGCTCCTAGATGCGCCTCAGGCACAGCCAGGTTTGGGAAACCCCGGGATAGAGCAAAGGATATGAATTTCTGGAATGGGAGAGAAGGAAATGTGGAGATTGAAGTTGAGACCAGAGGGGACAATGCCCTATATTCTATGTTAAATAATTTGATCTTTACCCCAGAGGTAAGTAGGAGATGCTGAAGGCTTTTGAAATAAGGGGGACATTTGGTCAGTTACTTTCTTCCTAACCAGCCAACCAGCTGTACAGAGTGATTCAATGTAAAGAGCTTTGGGAGTTCAGTTAAAATCCCATCTACCAATGAATTCCATAGACTCAATGTCTAGACTTTCTAATCCACATGTTGCTTATTTTAATTAGTTAATTAATTAATTTTTGTGAGGAAGATTCACCTTGAGCTGAAATCCAATGCCAATCTTCCCTTTTTTTTTTTTTTGCTTGAGGAAGATTAGCCCTGATCTAACATCTATACCAGTATTCCTGTACATTGTATGTGGAGTGCCTCTACAACATGGCTGATGAGTGGAGTAGGTCTGCACCCAGGACACAAACCTGCAAACCTGGGCCGCCAAAGTGGAGAGTGTGGAACTTTAACCTCTTGGCCAGGGGATCGGCCCCCGTGTTGCTTATTTTAAATATGACAGAAATAATTCATGTCTCACAGGTTTGTCCTAAGTATTAAAGATAAAATATTAGAACTGTTTCTTGTGTGTGAGGACTGCATTTGTCATTCTAAACCTATGAATGACTTTTAGCACTGAATAAGCTTGGAACTTAGAAACATCAGAGTCTCCATACTTCAGGAGTAATGGACTTTACTAACACATAAAGAGGCCAACCCCGCACCTCCAAAAAACAGCACAAAGCCCCAGGACTTTAGGTGGGGGGGGGGAATCAGCACAAAGAGTTCCCATAAAATATTATTAAAATGTGAATTACTCAACAAAAATTTTGAGAAACTTAGGAAAGTGTGCCCCATACCCAAGGAATGAAAATAAATGCAAGCAATAGAATTTACCTTTGAGGGGCTAAGATGTTGGAACTAACAGACAAAGAATTCAAAGCAGCATTTAGAATGTAACTAAACATCTAGAAGAAACCATGTGTAAACAATTAAAGGTTAGATGATGACAGTGTTTCAACAAATAGAGAATATCATTAAAAATACAAACTCATTTTAAGTAAATAAATGAAATTTCTGTAATTGAAAAGAACAATAACCAAAATTTAAAAATGCACTAGAAGAATTCAATGGTAGACTTGAGCTGGCAGAAGAAAGTATCAGTGAACTGAGGTAAGATCAATAGACAGTAAGAAATCTGAGGAATAAAAACTAAAATAATGAGATAAATTCAACAGTTTCAAAGGAATGTTAAACACCATTAAATGCCTCAACATATACATAATACAATAGATGAATACTAGGAGAGAAAGAAAGAGAAGAAAAATATTATCAAAGACATAAAAGCTGAAAATTTCTGAAATTTGATATAAAAAATACTATTCTAGACATCTAAGAAGGGGAACTACAATGAGGTTAAATGAAAAAAGAAAAATCCAAGTCAATACATCATAGTCAAACTATTGAATGTCAAAGGTAAAGACAGCATGTTAAGATGAGCAAGAAATAAATGACCCATCATATACAAGGGAGCAAAAACATAATTAACAGCTTCCATTCATCAGAAAATTCATTCATCAAAGGCAGTGAGATAACATATTTAAAGTACTTAAAGAAAAAATTTTCAACCAACAATTTTATACCCAGGAAAATGATCTTATCAAATTGAAGGCAAAATAAAGATATTTTTATAGGGAAAAATACTAAAAGAATTTGTTGCTAGAATAGCTTGGTCTTGTCTTACAAGAAACTGTCAGGGTAGGTTTTTAGAGAAAACAGACAGTAATTTACATCAACGTGAATAAACAGAGTGCAGACAACTTCTGTAATGACAGCATGAGGAGTTTCCCTGACCACTCTCCAGTGAAACTGGTGTAAATTATTTGAAAAAAAAAAGAGTAAAATCTCTGGAAATGGTCTTAAAGGCAAACAGCAAATGAAGAAACATCTATTCAATAGATCCATGAAAATTCAAAAGGAAGGCAAGAGTCTGCAGTATTTGAACCAAGATGCTCCTCCACTGCTTCCTCCCAGGTCAACAAGGTGGAGACTCCACTCCAGACTGCTTTAGCCAAGAACACAGGTCTCCTCTTCACCCAGCTCCCAGCTCGAGGGTTTTATTCCAAGGAAGAACAGGACATCAGCATTTCTCTTTTTACCCTCGTCTGCCTGTTGCTGGCTAATTCCTGAGTGAGGGCATTCGAGAAGTGGGGCTTCCTTCTTCCACCCAACTCCCAGTTGTGGAATGGAGGCTCCCCCTTGGGAGTGGCATACTGTGAATAGTGCATCTCTTCGGCCCTTCTCCAGAACATGAGGCCATGATTCCACACCAGAGAGGCAAGCCAAGTGACCCTGACGCCACTGCTGCAGCTCCACTGAGTGCTTAGATCCCACAGTGTGGGTGGCATGCAGGGAGAAATTTGCCATTGTCCCCACCTCTCGCTGCAGAGCCCTGGGTCAGAGATTTTGCCTTGGAAGAGAAGCAGGCCAAAAAACAGAGAGCTCCTGATCCCCTCCCAAAGGAAGTGACTTCATTTACAACAGCATATGAAGAAGTTTAAACCTAAGAGTTCTTTCAAAAACAGTGGAGGTTACTGGGAAGGGAATGAGGAGGAGATTGATGGGTCTGTTGAAGATCCAGCCTCAATTGCAGGTCATCTAGTTGCAGGAGACTAATCAAGAATAAGACAGCCACAAGGAGCCCTCCAAGGGTAAGAACAAATATAAAGCACTGACCTCAGAAACTATTCCACCCAGGAGACACAATTTGAATAGACTACTTTGTAGAGGGATTTATGTCCCAAGACATAGTTGTAAATCATAGAACAATCTACTGGCAATTAGCAGAGTTTCACAGATGGGTCCATTCAGGGAAAGGGTGGAAGAGAACACGGTCTGCACCCCTGTCACTCAAGATGACTGTGGGCATACCCAAAGCTGTGCCTTCTTCACAAGCAGCTAAAAAGACTTAACATTGTAGAGGATAAAGGCAAGTAAATGGCACTACAATTATCCAACTGATCACTAAATACATAAACAAATAAACAACAATAGCAACCCCCCTGGCAGGATAGGGCATTAGCCAAATGTGCTACAATGTTGCTATAATACATTACCTAACATGTCCCGTTTCAATCAAAAAATTGAGCGGCATTCAAAGAAACAGGAATGTATGACCCATACACCAAGAAAAAAGCAGGCAGCAGGAACTGCCTGTGAGAGCGGTCAGATGCTAGAAATGACCACAAAATACTTTAAAGCAGTCATTATTAGTATGTTCCTGAACTAAGGAAGGCTTGATTAAAGAAGTAATGGAAGGTATGATAAAAATGCTACCTCAAACCGAGACTGTCAATAAAGAAGTTTTTTTTAAAGAAGCAAATAGTAATTTTGTAGTTAAAAAGTAAAACACATGAAATAAAAAATTCACTGGAAGGGCACAATAGTAGATTGGAACTGGCAGAAGAAATAATTAGTGAATTTGAACATAGCTCCATAGAAATTATGCAAGCCAAAGAACAGAGAAAAGAAAGAATGAAGAGAAACGAACAGTCTCAGAGAAATGTGGGACACCACGTAGCACAGTCACAATCATATAACGGCCGTGCCAGAGGAGAGACGGGGGAGACCAAAACTGTTTGAAAACGTAGTGTCTGAAAACTTCCCACGTTTTCATCAAGTTTTCCATCTAGGAAGCTCAACAACTTTCAAGTAAGACAAACTACAAAAGGACCACAAAGACACACACATCACAGTAAAAATGCTGAAAGTCAAAGACAAGGAGAAAATCTTGAAGTGGCAAAAAAAGAATGACAGTTCACTTGCAAGCAAAGCCCAACAACATTAGCAGTCAGTGTCTCAGCAGAAACAATGGGACCAGAAGGCAGTGGGATAACATATGCAAACTGCTCACGGAAAAAGCTCTAAGAACCAAGAACACCATACCCAGTAAAGCTATCATTCAAAAATGAAGCAAAAAAAAAGGTTTTCCAGAAAATCAAAAACAAAGGGAATTATTGCTAGCAGATCCACATTACAAAAAATACTAAAGGATATTCTTTAGGCTGAAAGAACATTACTCCAGATGGCAAGTAGAATCCACACGAACAAAAAAAGAACACCAGTGAAGGTAATTAATTATAATGTACACTACAAACGTCTATTGTTATTCTTTTAACTTATTTAATAAGCAATTGAAGAAAATAGCATGCATATAAATGTATATAGTAAATTTCTGGGCTTACAACATATAGAAATATAATATATATGTAATATATTTGCCAATGACAGTATAATAAAAGCAGAAGGGAGCAAAGTAGTAATGAGTTAAGACAATGAAGATAGATAGTAAAATAATAATTATAACAACATATTCTGGGCTTTAATATATATTACAATAACAGACATAATACATATAACAATAAGACCATAAACAGGAGGTAAAGAGAAGAGAGGTATATAGAAATGATACAGGCATAACTCACTTCATTGCACTTCACTTTATTGCACTTTGAAGAAATTGTGTTTTTCACAAATCGAAGGTGTGCAGTAGCCCTGCACCCAGCAAGTCTATTGGCACCATTTTTCCAATAGTATTTGCTTACTGCGTGTCTCTGTCACATTTTTGTAATTCTCACAATATTTCAAACTTTTCCATTATTATTATATTTCTTTTGGTGATCTGTGATCAGTGATCTTTGCTGCTACTATTGTAATTGTTTTGGGGTGGCATGAGCTATGCCCATATAAGGCAGCAAACTTAATTGACAAATTTTGTGTGTCCTAACCGCTCCACTGACCAGCTCACCCCCTGTGTTTCTCCCTCTCCTTGGGCCTCCCCATTCCCTGAGACACAACAATCTTGAAATTAGGCCAATGAATAATCCTACAATGGCCTCCAAGTGTTCAAGTTAAAGGAAGAGTCTCATGTTTCGCACTTTAAATCAAAAGCTAGAAATTATTAATCTTATGGAGGAAGGCATTCTAAAAGCTGAGATAGGCCGAAAGCAAGGCTTTTTGTGTCAAACTGTTAGCCAAGTTGTGAATGCAAGGAAAAGTTCTTAAAGGAAATTAAAAGTGCTACTCCAGTGATCATAGGAATGATAAGAGAGCAAAATAGCCTTACTGCTGATGTAGAGAAAGTTTTAGTGGTCTGGATAGAAGATCAAACCAGCCACACCATTCCTTTAAGCCAAAAGCTAATCCGGAACAAGGCTTTAACTCTCTTCAATTCTGTGCAGGCTGAGAGAGATGAGGAAGCTGCAGAAGAAACATTTGAACCTGGCAGAGGTTGGTTCATGAGGTTTAAGGACAGAAGCCATCTCCATAACATAGAAGGGCAGGTGAAGCAGCAAGAGCAGCAAGCTACCCAGAAGGTCCAGCTAAGATCATTAATGAAGGTGGCTACCCCAAGCAACAGATTTTTAATGTATCCAAACAGCCTTCTATTGGAAGAAGATGCCACCTAGGACTTTCATAGTGAGAGAGGAGAAGTCATTGCTTGCCTTCAAAGCTTCAAAGGGCAAGCTGGCTCTCTTGTTAGGGGCTAATGCAGCTGGTGACTTTAAGTTGAAGTCAGTGCTCATTTAAGATTCTGACATTCCTAGGTCCTAAGAATGATGGTAAATCTACTCAGCCTGTGCTCTCTAAAAGGAACAACAAAGCCTAGGTGACAGCACATCTGTTTACAAATGGTGCTGAATATTTTAAGCCCACTGTTGAGATCTACTGCTCAGAATAAAAGATTTCTTTGAAAATATCACTGCTTACTGTCAATGCACTTGGTTACCCAAGAGCTCTGTTGGAGATGTGCAACAAGGTTAATGTTTCCATGCCTGCTAACACAACATCCATTCTGCAGCCTATGGATCAAGGAGCAATTTTGACTTCCAAGAAATACATTTTGTAAGGCTATAGCTGTCATAGATAGTGATTCCTCTGAGGGATCTGGGCAAAGTAAATTGATCAACTTTTAGAAACAATTCACTATTCTAGATGCCATTAGGAACATTTGTGATTCACGGGAAGAGGTCAAAATATCAACATTAACAGAAGTTTGGATGAAGTTGATTCATATCCTCATGGATGACTTTGAGGGGTTCAAGACTTCATTGAAGGAAGTGGGTGCTGATTTGCCAGAACCAGCAAGAGAACTAGAATTAGAAGTGGTGCCTGAAGATGCGACTGAAATGCTGCAACCTCATGATAAAACTTTAGTGGA
The DNA here is from genome assembly GCF_021613505.1 of Equus quagga. Taxonomy (NCBI): domain Eukaryota; kingdom Metazoa; phylum Chordata; class Mammalia; order Perissodactyla; family Equidae; genus Equus; species Equus quagga. The sequence continues at coordinate 71,732,730 of NC_060273.1, read as the reverse complement.
GGAAGAGTTGCTTCTTACGGTTGAGGACAAAAGGGGTTTCTTTAGATGGAATATATTCCTGATGAAGATGCTGTAAATATTGTTAAAATGACAACAAAGGATTTGGAATATTACATAAACTTAGTTGATAAAACAGAAGGAGGGTTGGAGAAGATCGGCTCTAATTTTTTTTTTTTTAAAGATTTTATTTTTTCCTTTTTCTCCCCAAAGCCCCCCGGTACGTAGTTGTGTATTCTTCGTTGTGGGTTCTTCTAGCTGTGGCATGTGGGACGCTGCCCCAGCGTGGTCCGATGAGCAGTGCCATGTCCGCGCCCAGGATTCGAACCGACGAAACACTGGGCCGCCTACAGCGGAGCGCACGAACTTAACCACTCAGCCACGGGGCCAGCCCCAATCGACTCTAATTTTGACAGAAGTTCTACTGCAACTAAAATGCTATCAAACAGCATCACATGCCACAGAGAAATCATTCATGAAAGGCAGAGTCAGTTGATGTGGCAAACCTCATTGTTATCTCATTTTAGAAGTTGCCACAGCCACCCCAACCTTCAGCGACCACCACCCTGATCAGTCAGCAGCCATCGACATTGAGACCCGACCCTCCACCAGCAAAAAGTTTAGGATTCACTGGAGGTTCAGAGGATAGTTAGCATTTTTTAGCAACAAAGTATTTTGTGCGTGTGTGTGAGGAAGATTGGCTCTGAGCTAACATCTGTTGCCAATCTTCCTCCTTTTGCTTGAGGAAAACTGTCGCTGAGCTAACATCTGTGCCTATCTTCCTCTATTTTATGTGTGATGTTGCCACAGTGAGGCTGGATGAGCAGTGCGAGGTCTGTGCCCGGGATTGGAACCTGTACCACTGGGCCACCAAAGTGGAGTGTGTGAACTTAACCACTATGCCACTGGGCCAGCCCCAGCATAGGGTATTTTTTGTTAATGCTACTGCACACTCAATAGACAACAATAAACATAACTTTTATATGCACTAGGAAAGCAAAAATTTCATGTGACTCACTGTATTGCAATTTTTGCCTTATTGTGATGGTCTGGAAAAAAACCTGCAATATCTCCAAGATATGGCTGTAGTTATAAAGAGCATATTAGATTCAACACTGTTAATTGATTTCAGTGTTTGAAATCACTTCAGGATTAGCACATACCACTAAAGCTAACAGAAGTGCAGGATCCAGGGTAAAGTTTGAGGATATTTTCTCTAGCTTTAATAGGAATACGGCAGTTGTTTACTGTGTATATGATTACTAGATTAGGAGCAAAACAGTAGTTGCTGGTATATTGACACTATTTCCATAAGTCAAAAGAGAAAATGTTTACTATTTTCCTCTCTCCTGTGTGCCCTGAAAACACACAATAGTGACCCGAGGCGATGCCATTGGACACACAGAAGGACTTTGTCTCCTGTTGCAGCCACATGGGGGCCTGTGTATTTGCTACATTCAGTGTGCAAAACGCGGACAACAAAGAAATAATCAGAGAGGATACAACTGAAAACTACAGTCTTATTATCTTACTATGAAATGCCATACTTAAAAATGATGATAAATAATTTATATGTTTTTATTATAGGCCCATAACGAAACAAACATCCCTTTAAGCAGAAACCAAGTGAAAAAATTAAACATTTACATAACCATTGCAGGCCTCCCTATTAGATTCTTCCCTCAAATTCCATCCACCTCCCATCTTAGAGGGAATCATTAAACTTGATTTTCTATTTATTATTCATTTGCTTTTATCATAATTTATCGAAGATGTAGTTATTCATAAAATTTTGTATTATTGAATTTGGGATATTTTTGAAATTTATGTGCAGAATCATAACTTATTCTGATTTTATATGGCTAATATAGATTACTTCATTGAAAGCTTTTATATTTATTGAAATAAGATAATTTTCAAATCTTTAACACGTTAATATAGTGAATCATTGCATATCTAATGTGAATTCATCATACATTGCTAGTAAAAGAAACTGTCGTAATTTGGCAGCATTTTTATACACTGCCATATTTTCATGAAGAGATTCTAATTAAGATTTTTACATTTATGTTTAAGACTGACATCATCTTCCATTGTAAAAGTTGAAGGGTCAGATAATCTATATAAAGATATAAAGAATATTTATAAAGATATAAAGAATATCTTTATAGATAGTCATTGTTTCTTTCTGACTGATCTCAAGACCAACTTTTTGTATGCATTGATGTTTAGTTTGGTTAAAATGTGTGTAAGTGTAGGTGTTGATTCTTAAAAAATTTTTCCTGGTTAGAATGCACTGGGATCCTTCAATATATTCATAATAGTTAAAAAGTGGAAACCACCTGTTACCAGCCAGTGATGTAGCAGTTAAGTTCGTGTCCTCCACTTTGGCAGCACAAGGTTCATCAGTTCACATCCTGGGTGCAGACATACACACTGCTCATCAAGCCATGCTATGGCAGATGTCCTATGTATAACACAGAGGGAGACTGGCACAGATGTTAGCTCAGGGCCAATCTTTCTCAGCGAAAAGAGGAGAGGATTGGAGGGGCTTGTTAGCTCAGGCCTATTCTTCCTCAAAAAAAAAAAAAGTGCAAACAACCCAAATGTCTGCCCACTGATTAATGGATGGACAAATAAACACGGTATATCAATCAGTGGAATATAAGTCAACATTAAAAAGAAATGAATTCCTTATATGTGCTACAACATGGATGACTCTTGAAAATATTATACAGAGTGAAAGAAGCCAGTAGCAAAGAGCACATATTGAATGATTCCATTTATATGAAATGCCTGGAAAACGCAAATCTATAGAGACAGAAATTAAGTTATTGGTTCGCTGGAGTGGGAGGTGCGGGGAATGGTAATTAACAGTAAATGGGCATATGAGATCTCACTGTCTTGATAAAAATGTTCTAAAACTGAATTATGGTGATTGTTTCACTACTTGGTAAATTTAATTTAAAAAATAATTATTGAATTCTACATTTTAACTGAGTGAATTACACTGTATATGAAATATGCATCAATAAGTTTATTAAGAAACATACATTGACAGCAGAAATTAAAATGGTATTTAAAAAAATCACTTATTTCCAGGCAGCCCAAAGTTAATGGGCTAAATCTCTCTGTGAATCATCCAAACACTGTACTAATTCACAAGAAGATCTAAGAAAACCACATCAATCATTTGTACTCAGCACAACTAGAAGACTGAAAAAAATACTAACTTCACTTTTCCTGTATGTACAAAGATAATCTCCAAATTTTAGTAGGATTATTATGTGAACTCCCAGTGCAGGCAAGAAGCTTGCAAAGAACAAGTTCATGGGGCGAGAGCAAGGAGTGGAAGAGAAGGCATAGAAGAAAAAAGAAAATCTACGAAAAACTACAAAGAGAGAAGGGAACTGGGAACCTAAGATTGAGCTAAAATCTCCTAAAGGAGAGAAAGCCCATCATTCCTGCAAAACACTGTAAAAGACCCGGTAGAAAAGGACGTGTTTACAGAGAAGAAAATTAAAAGTAAGTGAGACTCCAGGTTGAAGTCTCAGAAAGGTATCACTTCTCAGTGAAAAGAAAATAAAAAATTGGGGAGAGTCAGGTGGACACAGGCATTCTTCAGAGACAGAATAATGAATAAAAAGAAGCAGATTTTTAGATTAATAATGCAATACAAAAGAGAATCAAACAGTATCAAAGCATACAACACACATACACACTAACACACACACACACATCACCTCATAGAAGTAACCACATTTTGCTCTATTTACAGAAGAGGGCGCACTTCCACTAGGGACACAATAAACAAACCTACATTAACAGCCAACTGTATCCACAAAAATACACTGGAAAATGTGATCTCCATCTATGCAAAATTTCTATAAGAAGAAAGAAAAATTGAGAACCAAATACCTGTAGCTGAAACCTCCAATCCTCCGAAATAGAAAACCATGAAGCAGAAGAAAACCGTAATGCAACACTCAAAACAAAATGAATTAGCCTCCAGCAAACATATGGGATGTTAAACTTCCTGAATCAAAAGTCAACTTCCAGAATAGAAATTGATGTTTTTAAAAAATATATGGAAGAACTTTTGATTGAATTCAGGAAATAATATAAATTAAAGCAAAAGTATTTCAGAAACAAATATTAAATTACAAGGTGCCCAATGAAGAATAGATTTAAATTAATATTAAAGCTGTAGGAAAACCACACTGACAAGCAATATTGAGCCATTCTATAGCAATTTTGACTGAATGAACTTTATCTGAAAAAGAGAATATTGGGGAAAAGTTGTCAAGGGCTGATCGTGAGCATTTAATATATTTAATTTTATTTAATACTAAAACACAGGTGGAGAAAATGTGAAAGAATATATATATTTTATATAAACTGAAAAAGTAAAAAACTGTCATTTATAGATGGAAGAAGAAGTCAGAGATAAGAGTATAATGAATTCATTGAATGAGTATATGGAATAGATGAGAAGGAAAAGATATCATGAAACACTGGCAAAGCAGACACTAAATAGAAAAAAAATGTTAAAAAATGCAAATAACTATGAGATTTCAAAAGGTATAAATATAGGAGTGTTTACCAGGCAAAAATGAAATTTATCTAAAGATTTGATAGACAAACACCATAATCAAGTTACAATATAAATTATAAATATAAAATATTTCTAAATACTCAAAAGATATTCAATTTCATGCATACTTAGTAAAATACAATAAAACTTTACTGTCACATACAAGATCTGAAGAAATTAAAAAACCTTGACCGTACGTTCCACTGGCAAAGCTGTGGAGACCAAGGCCCTCTCATAATTGTTAATGGAAATGCCAACTAGTACAACCTTTATGGAGGATGCTTTTTCCCATGTGGCAAAAATCATAGCAATAGTTAAAAAAATTACATATTTATATTTTATCCTAGCATTCTGAGAACTAGAAATTTAGGTTGCTACACATTTGTAGACTTCCAGTTTCTGGTTCCACATGTAAGGAGCCCTTAGGAAGTCACCACTCATGCTAACAAGTAAAAAGATGAAGACTGAAAATCAATAACTCTTTTAGATCCATAAAAGAGGGGAGGACACAGGGTGAAATGCTGCCCCCAAGACTGGAGAGGCAGCCAGGCGACCACAGGGATTCATGCTTCTGGAGCAGAGACTCACAAGCAGAACCAGCACACAAAGCATTCTGAGGAGGAAAATCTGAACTGTAATTGAGGAACTGAGCGAGGCTCAGTGTGGACAAGTCTAAGAATTCAAAACTTCAGGGGACCCAGTCATAGGGAAACCCCCACAATATTGTGAGATGTACCTCCAGGAGCTCCACCAAGTTCCCATAGTAAATACTAGAGAAGAATCTCCTTATGCTTCTGGCAGGAAGATGAGAAAAGGAACCACTTAGAAATAGAACAGAGCACGCTGTTTTTTTTTTTTTAACAAGGCTGCCCTCAGGAGAAACTAGTTAACCAGAGCCTAACCTAGGATATTATCAGAGTATACCTAACCTGAGAGTAGGGAAATACCCAACTCTCATCCACTCTAGCCATCCAGTACCATGTAAGGCAAGAGGAAATACTGAGAAACACTTGTGAAGTTCATGGTCCAAAAGCATATGCTCACTAAAAGACTGAGACTTATTTATAGGACTGTAGAATGCTACTACTTCCTCCAGATCTTACCACGACATTACTAAAGGCTAGTTCCAGAGAAAGAACTAAAAAGAAATGCTACAGATAGAAATATTGTAACATAAATGAGGAATGTCTTCGATCAATATATTAGTAGATTGTACATGGCTAAGGAAGGAATCTCTGAGCTAGAGAATATATCAGTAAAAGCCTCAAAAACTGAAAAGTAAGGAGAAAAAGAGTAAAAATTAAAAAGAGAATATCCAAGGACTATGAAATAAATACAAAAGTTGTACCATACATATAATTAGAATATCAGAGGGAAAAGAAAGACACAGAAGAAATATTTGAAACAATAATGAATAAGAATTTTTCCAAATTAATGCGGGACACTAAACCACAGATTCAGAAAGCTCAGAGAACACCAATCAGATAAATACTATGGGCATGTTATTTTCAAACTATAGATCAAAGAGAATGTTCTAAAGCCAGAAAAAAAAAAAAACCTTACATTACTTATAGAGGAACAAACATAAGAATTACATCTGACCTCTCCTCAAACCGTGCAATCAAAAGAGAGAGGAATGAAAGTGATATAAGAAAAAACCCACCAACCTAGAATTCTGTATCCTGCAAATTATCCTTCAAAAGTAAAGGGGAAATAAAGACTTTCCAGACAAAAGTTCAGGAAATTTCTTGACATTAGTCTGGCCTTGCAAGAAAAGTTAAAAGAAGTTCTTTAGAGATAAAGAAAATAATGCAGATTAGAAGTTCAGATCAACATAAAGTAAGGAAGAATATTGAAGAAATAATAAGTAAAGATAAAATAAAAATTCTGTTGTTATTATTTTAATTGATCTAATATATAATAGTTTGCTCAAAATAATAATAGCAACAATGTATTGGACTAGGTATGTTATGTGGCATGTGTATATATCACATATATATGAAGTATACATAGCACTGAAATATATGCTTATGTATGCTTATATATAAGTAAAAAGAATGACAGCAGTGATACAAGGGGCTAGAGCAAGGAATTAGGATTATTGTGTTATTATAAAGTAATCACACTATCCGTGAATTAGCATAGTGTTGTTTGAAAATTGAATGGAGTCATCATAAATAAATGTTGCAAACTGTAAGGCAATCAATATGAAGTTAAAAAAGAAGTATAACTGCTATGCTAAGAAAAGAGACAAAATGGAATCATATAAAGTGCTCAATAAAACCACAAAGGCAGAAAAATAGTGAAAGACAAAAATAGAAACAAAGAACAAGGGCAATAAATAGAACTGTAAGAAATATGGAAGCTATTAATCCAATTATATCAATAATCACTTTGAATCACTATGAATAATCTTTGGATAATCAATGGTCTACTTAAATCAACTTGGAATAATCAATGGTCTAAATGCATCAATTAAAAAACAGAGGTTATCAGAGTGCATTAAAAACATGACTGAACTATATGTTGTTTACAAGAAACTCACTCTAAACTAAAGCTACATATAGGTTAAAAGTAAATGGAAGGAGAAAAATATGCCATGCTATAAGTAATCAAAAAAAAGGAGAAGTAGCTATATTAATTTCAGAAAGAACGTACTTCAAAGCAAGGTAAGTTATCAGGGATGAAGAAGGACTTTACATGATGACAAAGCAGTCAATTCTCCAAGAACACCTAATAGTCCTTAATGTGTATATGCCTAACAGAGGAGTTTCAAACTACTGAGGCAAACTCAACATCACAATCACAATCAATCACCAACAACAGAAGACATATTCTTCCTAAGCTCACGTGGAGCATTCACCAAGATGCAACACAGACTGGGCCATAAAGTACACCCTCACAAATTTAAAAGAATAAAAATCATCCAAGGTCTTTTCACAGGCCACATTAGAATTAAGCTGGAAATCAATAATAGAGAGATAATTTGAAAATACTAACATACAGGAAGATTAAATGAGACACTTCCAAACAATACATAGCTCTAAGAAGAGGTATCAAGAGAAATTTTAAAATATTTTGAACTAAATAAAAGTGAACGTAAAACATCAAAATTTGTGGATGCAGCAAAAATAGTGCTTAGAAGGAATATTTTAGCATTGAATGCACATATTGGAAAAGAAGAAGGATGTAATTCAGTCATCCACGTTTCCACTGTGAGAAATTAGGAAAAGAATAAGAGCAACTTCCCTCCAAGTGAGCAGAAGCAGAGAAATAATAAGAATTAGCAGAAATCAATGAAATTGAAAACCAGAAATCAAAGGAAAAAATCAATGAAATCAAAAGCTGGTTCTTTGAAAAGGATGATAAAATTGATAAGCCTCTAGCCAGACTAAGAAAAAAGTGAGACGGCACATTACTAATATGAGAAATGAAAGAGGAGACCTCACTATGGATCCCATGGGCATTAAAAGCATAATAAAAAAAATTCTATAAGCAACTCAATGCCCACAGATTTGGTAACCTAGAGGTAATGGACCAATTATTGTAAGGGCCAGCATGCCAAAATGCACACAAAACGAAATAGATGTTCTGAACAAGCCTATATCAAAGTAATTGGATGAATAATCATAACCTTCCAAAACAGGTGACAGCAGGTCCAAATGTTTTCACTGGTGAGTTCTACCAAACAAAAAAGAAGTTATACCAATTTTCTACAATCTTTTTTAGAGGATAGGAGTAGAGAGAATATTTTCTAACTCATTTTATGAGATCAGCATTACCTTAACAGTAGAAGCAGTAAAAGGTATCACATGAAAAGAAAATTACAGACTAATATCTCTCATGAAAATAGATGCAAAAACCTGCAACATAAACGTAGCAAACCCATGCAACAATGTTTAAAAAGAATAATACTCCACAAGCGAGTGATATTTATCCCAGGTATGCAAGACTGGTTCAAAATTCAACTAATCCATCACACAATCATATCGATATTTGCAGTAAAAACCATTTGACAAAATTCAACACTCATTCACAATAAAGATTCTCAGTAAACTAGGAATAGAGAGGACCTTCCTCAACTTGATAAAGAATGCCTATAAAACCCCTAAAATTATCATTATACTTAATGGTGAGAAAATCAGACATTTCCCACTCATCGGGTACAAGGTAGTCAGGCAAGGATGTCCCTCTCACCAGTCCTTTTTGACATCACACTGCAAATTCTAGCTGGTACAATAAAAGAAGAAAAGGAAATGAACAATATACAATTGAGAAGGAGAGAATAAAACTCTTTGTCTGCAGATGACATGATTGTCTATAAAGAAAATCCAAAAGAATGCACAAAAATAACTCCTGTAACTGAGAAGTTAACATAGAAAAGTTGTAGAATACAGAGTTAATTTACAAAAGTCAATTGCTTTCCTATATAGTATCAATGAACAAGTGAATTTTGAAATTAAAAACACAATGCCATTTACATTAGCACCCACAAAAATGAAACACTTAACTAAAAGTCAAACAAAATATGTACATAACTTGTGAGGAAAACTACAGAACTTGATGAATGAAATCAAAAAAGTAAATAAATGGAGAGATATTCCATGTTCATGAACAGGAAGACTCAATATTGTCAAGAGTCAATTCTTTCCACCTTGACATATAGATCCAGTGCAATTCCAATCTGAATTCCAGCAAGTTACTTTGTGAATATTGATATTCTAAAGTTTATATGGAGAGGCAAAAGACCCAGGATAGCCAACACAGTATTGAAAGAGAGGAGCAAAGTTGGGGGATTCATATGTTCAGATTTTAACACAGACTACAGATCTAGAGTGATAAAGCAAAAAATGATGTGGTACTGGCATGAGTATAGATATGTGGAACAACAGAATGGAATAGTAAGTCAAAATAAATTCATACATACATGTTCAAGTGACATTTTAAGACAAATTTGTTAGGGTAGTTTATGTATATGTAGCACACTGATACTTCTCTTCCGGTAATCAACCTAGATTTCTGCCACTAAAAGCAAGCTGTAACTGAGCATTTGGCCACCCAAACAGAGCTGGCTTCTCATTGGCTGAGAGATGGAGAGAAATGGAGAAGCATAGGACTTGGACCACTAATGAAAACCCTGGATTGATGAAGGCAGAGTTGGCTGGCATCCCAGGGTTACCAAACTATATTTCGACTGATTTGTGAGAAATGAAGAAAATAATATAACTTTTTCTCCCAAACCTCAGATGCCTTAGAATATCTTTGAATGAGCTCTGTAATTCATTCAATTGTAAACATGTCATATGTGTTATAATTGAAGTCCATATTCCCTAATATTTGGGATCGTAGATCAACCCGCAGTGCTTGTTAAAATTCAAGCTCCCAGATCTCACTCCTAGAGGTTTTGATTCTTTAGGATAAGCAAGAGCCCAAGTGTCTGTACTGTTAATAAACATCGAGGTAATGCACTATGTGTCCACCTTTGAAAATGCTTCTTTAATCATAGTTACCAAAAGCATTTGTTTGCTTTAATGCACTAACCAACCAACGAAAGAAATGGTATTTTAACAAAGATAGTATTATTTAACTTTCATTGCTTGAAAGATTTATGATTGTGAATTACATTAGGCTTTATATTGTCAAATACAATTAAGATAATTTTGCAACTGTCATTCATAATTCAACAAACAGGATAAAAATTTTTCAATCACAGTTTCTTAGAATTGGAAAAATTCTTCAACATCCTATATTCCATCTTGTATACTAGAGCAGGCTTTGTCCAGTCATCTTGGAATTTAAAACTCTGGTTGAGAATACTCTAATTGCTTGTAGAATCCACTGCAAAAGAGGATTGCAATAAAAGGCGTAGGAATGTGTAACTCTGGCAGAGTCAGCATTCACCATAATGACAAAAATCAAATTTTCCACCAGATTCACTGTAAGGAAAGAAAAAGACAGATAAAGAAAAACAAATTATTAAAAGAACATTTAAATTGTATGCACATTTCACGAAGAGATTTTCAATGAGGTGGATTTGAACATAGAAGAGAGGTTGTGCTCCACGGTCACAAGCAGCTGGGCCCTGCCCGCTCCCCAGGTCTGCGCATGTCCTCCCATGATCTGTGCTCCATGACTCTCCCTACATGCTCAATACTGATTCACTCTTGGAATCCCCCCCGACCTGAGACAGCTTAGGACCAGAACTTGTCTTAGAGGTCCTCTAGAAGTAGAAGACAAGTAGAGGATTAAATGAGAGGAAACACCTGTGAGAGAAGATGGGCTGGCACAAAGGTTGGCCAAAACTGTAGACTGCAGACTCCTTTAGAGTGAAGGACACAGGAAGGGAGGTCAGGTGGAAGTGTCCTAGAATGCCCTACTCTCTGAGGAAGGTTAAGAGTCTGTCATGGAGTTCAGGAGCCCAAGTGGACCACCAGAGGAGTCCCTTCCAGCATGAATGGGCCCATTGTCATGGATTTCAGAGTTCTGTAGTCAGCAAGGTTTTTTGTTCAGTCATGCTCCCTGTAGCTTGCACCTATATCACAGAGGTTATTATTTAGCATCTGGACTTTGGAGTTACCTTGTATTGGTCATTAGAGTGCCATCCATAAGTCATAATAATTAAATTAAGTTAAATGGTTTATACATTTGTGGAATATCCCATAGAGTTATGATGAGAGGTCAAATACAAAACTGCTTTTAGAAAGGAGAACTTAAGGGATAGGCACAAGTGTGTTTCTGTGGCTTTTACAAAGACAGTAATTTTCCATAATACTGTGTCTACATTATCCGAAATATGGATGTTCCTATCATTTTCTGATGTTTTCTTCGTTAAATGGGAGGAGTCAATATTTAATTCTGCATTCTTACACCCTACAACTGCAGAAATCGCACGGATTGGAATAAGTTCGGCCATTGGTTGCGCAGACTGGCTTAAATTCTCTGGTGCATGCATGTAATCGAGCTTTATACCTGTTACAGTCCAGTCCCTAAACATAAGGAGACAACATAAAATTTATCAGATAATAAACTGCGTGAATAAAATATTCTTTGTTTTTAAAGAACGTTTCATCCATCAAAAATGTATAAATATATTCTATATTGAGGTTTAAAAGTAAACATCAAGATACCCACAACACACTTAGACGTAAAATAGTATTGATACATTTTTACAAACTCAATCATATTTTTAAAAAACCTACAAAGAATAGAACGTGTTTTGATAATTGAGCCACTCTGCCCCCACGTCTCCTCACACCTGGGTTAGATTTCTCCCATTATTTCGTATCACAAGAAACCATAAAAGTGAATTTTCTTTAATTTCCCTGTCTTTCTCAATAGTTTCACTACTAGATACTCTGATTTCAGATCATCACTGCATATGTATTGATTCATATATATGAGTGTTTGTATAAGTGCATTTAATCATGTAGATATACATGTTTTGTGCTTAGTGATGGTAGTGCTGGAAATTTACATAAATGAACAGTATTCTGTGCATTTTTACATGACTTGCTTCTAAACATCTTTGTAACCTTTATCTATTCAGGTGTTTAGAACTATAGTTCATTTATTTCACCCCTATGTAATATTCCACTCATGAATGTATGAAAATTTTTGGTTATGTACTTTTAAGTGGAAAATTTTTTTAAATGTTCTTTTTTACTAGGATAAACAATTCTACGTTAAACTCCGCCTTACGCATATCCAATGTTTGTATATAACAAGATATATGCATGGTATTGGAATTTTTGAATAATGGGATATTTTTACCTTGTCTATAATGTCAAATGATTTTTTTTTGTAAGGAAGATTGGCCCTGAGCTAACATCCATGCCCATCCTCCTCTACTTTATATGTGGGATGCCTGCCACAGGGTGGTTTGATAGGCATGTGTAGGTCCCCGCCAAGGATCTGAACTGGCCGACCCCGGACCATGGAGGCAGAGCACTCAAACTGAAACACTTCCCACCAGGCTGGCCCCCAAATGACCTTATAAGGGTGACAAGATTCTATTTTTTGAACTCAGTGTAATAACAAAGCAGTTTTTTTTTCTTGTTTTTACTTTGTGAAGGATCATTCTCTTGTACATTTTGTTTGACAAAATTTGCTATTAAAAGTTAGAATGTAAAAAAAAATTACTAGATTTACTTTTCAATTCCCAAATTAATCAATAGTAACTTACTCTTCTTAGAATGTTTTTTGGTGGTGAAAAAGCAGATTCTGCAACCAAAACACAAAAGACAAATTAATACTAAGAAGAAGAGGGAAAAGGTATCAGAGTATCTAGTGCAGAGTTCCCCCATCTTTTAGTAGCAAGATACCAGGCAAATTACCTGCTCAAGACCCTGCAAGTAATGAAGGGAGCCTTTGGGGCGGTAGCAAAACAGTAAGGTCACAAAATAGCTCCAAATCTGGAAACATAATTCCCAATTAACCTCATTCTGTGAAAAGCAATTTTGTTTATTGCTTAGCAATCATGAAACCCTTCTTTTTTTCTTTTATTTTGATAGATGAGACATCCACGCCAGAGAAGACAATGCCTTGTTAATTCCATTTATTATACCTTGCATAAACTCATTTACAATGAAAAATTAATTACTACTTAATTAATTAGGACTCAGGTCTAAGATCAGGGATCTATCTAATACCTTACAGCTGCTTTACTCTGAAATTCAAGGGCCACCTTATGCTTTAAAGAAGGTAATTTGTCAGCAGAGAGAGGGATGGGTTCTCTCCTCACACAAAGCCTTGACTCTACTCAGAGCTGTCAAACAACAAAGCAGATTGTCAAAGAACCCCAGATGGAGAAGACATCATTACTGCCTGCACTTTGCTCTCAGCAGTCATGGAATCTGACCTCCAAAAACTCTTCATCTCTAAATATAGGTAAATATCTTCCATTGTAGGTGAACAAAATGCTAGGCCCACTCCTTATTCTAACCCACCTCTCTGTCTCCACATCTCTAAGGTGGGAAAGGAGAAAAAGCAAACCACTGATGCAATTTTTTTTTTTTAAAGATTTTCTTTTTTCCTTTTTCTCCCCAAAGCCCCCCGGTACATAGTTGTATATTCTTCGTTGTGGGTCCTTCTAGCTGTGGCATGTGAGACGCTGCCTCAGCGTGGTTTGATGAGCAGTGCCATGTCCGCGCCCAGGACTCGAACCAACGAAACACTGGGCTGCCTGCAGTGGAGCACGCGAACCCAAACACTCGGCCACGGGGCCAGCCCCCACTGATGCAATTTTTAAAAGGATATTTCTAAACATGACGTGTTTCATTTTGCCAGTTTAAGTATTAAAAAGCCTATAAAACAAGCTCCTCCATTCCTAGACCATAGCAGTTGTTTCCTGCATTTTCTAAGGTATGTGAAATGCTTCATCCAGGCCTGAAACATTTACTCACCAGAGTGAAGAGGAAATAGCAAGGCAATAAGGAAAATAGCTTTCATCCATGATGAGAAGAAAGACATTTTGTCAAGTCTGTAGAAAAAACGAATAGGACTGTATGTCACACATGGCACAGGGACAAATTGCCCATTTCCTGATGAAAGTTTCTTCTGGGTGAAGGAACCACTCTACTCCCCTAGATTCCTAATTATAGGGGACTATCCCTTTTTTTCTTCCTCCAGCTCTCAGAATCAACAAGACATGCATGTGAACAGAAGCCCTCATAGAGACTCGAGAGAAACACTAGGCCAAGTCCTTCGTGCACGCTGGAGAAGGAGCTGTGTGCTCTCCCAAGCCTTTAGCTCAGCCCACAGGGAGCCTGGCTGCATTTAAGGAAACAAGCGCTTTGGAATCTCAGTTTTTCCTCAGAAAATACAAACAGTTCTTTCAGGAAGGATCAGTTGCAGCTGTCCTCACAGCAATGCTCTTCACCAGGGCTCCCTCCACAGTGTCCCCGCCGGACCTACCTGAAACACAGAAGGCCGTGGGGAGTGAGCTCGACACCTCCACAGACCGTGCTGAGCTTGTTCACCTCTTTTTCCCAACTACGGTCACCCAGCTGACGCGTTTCCTTTATTGATCTGTTGGTGAAGACCTCTCTGGGGGTGAGGGAGTTGGCTCCCAGCAGAGAAGACACTGAGATATTCTGTGTTCTTCCTGGAGTCTGTAAAGGAACTCGTGAGAGAGGCCTCATGAGGATTTCTCAGTAGATATTCCCTCTGGAGGAGATTTGGGACAGTTTGGTCTGATGTACCCAGAAGTATGGGGAAGGGAGGAGGGAAGATCAGTGCTCTGAAACCCTTAGAGATGAGACATGAAATCTTCCTCAGCTAGCGAATAGGAAGGAAAGGAGAATCAAAACAGCAAAGAGAAGAATGAGTTTTGAGAACGGTGACTAGTCACGTACCTAAACCCTTAGCACTTTGCAACACTAGAAGCACATTAGGCTCAATTGGAGATTTGGTTTTGATTAAAGTTTTGTTTTGAGATAACTGGAGATTCTCATCAAGCTGTAATTACTAATGCAGAGAGTTTTCATGTCCCTTTCGACCAATTTCCCCCGATGGGAACATCTTGTAAAACTATGGCGCAATTTCACAACCAGGAATGTTCACAAAGCTCCCAGATGAGTGTTGTGGCTGCAGGCTTTGGGAACCCAGGCTGGAGGACTGCTGCAGGAGATCATAGCAGCATTCTTCCTGGGCTTTAAACCTAGGAAAAATAAATTCCAAATGGGTAACTAGGAGATATGTGATCTGATACCAGATTGTTTGTGCCTTGGAATCAAAGGCTGGAAGGGAATATCTTACCGAGCATGAAGGCAAGGGGCTTAGGAACACTGGGCCCTTGCAGGAACTGGACGCCGTCTGCATACCATGCTGATTGTTCTTAAGATACTCCCCAAGGCAGTGACCTGGGATAGACTAGTGTGCTTCAGGGCGTGAGGAATAGAACCTGTGGACTTTGGCTTGCGTGTCCCTGCAGGCATGAGTTCCTGCTATTGTATATGCTTAAGATTCTTTACCCAGAAATAAATATGTGGCGATCCACGGGACCTCACCTCAGTCCTTGAGGCTGATGGACTCCTGTCCCATTGAATAATATAGATTGTGTTCTGTCTATTAATTTCTTCTGCCCCTTCGGCTGGCTGCCTACCTGGTCTCAGCCGCAGAGGACAGCTTGTGAATACTAAGAAGAGGCGAGAAAGAAGGCTCAGGTGTGAAATTGAGACCACTTTGGACAGGGACCTAATTGTAGGTTGAATAATTGGACCTTTACCTCAAAGTGAAGTGGGAGATCCTGTAGGGTTTCAGTGGGAGGAGATTTCATCAGAGCTATTTGGCTGATCTGCCCCACGGTCTGACTCAGCGCAAAGAGCTTTGGCAGATGAAAGTCCTGAATTCAAATCCCATCCACCACCAGGCAGCCTGGACACCATATTCAGACTATGGAATCCACAATTTCCTTCTTTTAAACATAACAATAACAACTTCTGTTGCATAGATTTGTCATAAATATTAGGGATAAAATATTAAGACAGTCTGCACTTCAGTTGTCTCTTAGACACTCATTTGTTGCCCTAATCTAACTTGCCTTTTTTATCAGTGAAGAAAGTCAAGATTTAGACAAGAATCTTTGAGTCTAGCACCGTTTCATGCCGATTCAATGGAAGGATACCAATCCTGATACATGCAAAAAGTTTTCCTTCATTATACTCATGTGACTGTTATACTTAGACCAGCTCTTTAAATAGTTACATGGACACTGTCAGAGACAGTTGTGCAGGCAAATCCTTCTGGCACATGACATCGGATGGAAAATTCAACTGAAGTTTAGAGTTGAATTTATTGTCATGTCCTTATGTCCCATGCACTGGACTTTTTCTCTTGTTCATGTTCATCAGCAGAGATTAAGTGCAGGAGACACTGCCTGTGATGAACAACAGGCCACAAGTTTTCAAAATTAACTACTAAAGGGAATGTTAGAAGTATGCATTATTTGATGCACATCCATCTTTTCTGAAATTTTTAATAGCATAAATCTGTAAATATTCATAAATGCACAGATATTTAATATACATCTATACTAAAATCACACACAAATATACATATGGGTATATATTTAAAGATATATGCACGTGTATATATATGTGTGCCTGCATGTGTGTGCATATATGTATGCATGTATATATCTCTATATATGTTTCTATTGATGCATATATGTATTAACAATGTATGTAATAACACATATTTTATATGCAATTATATATTAGCATCATATATATACATATATACAGAGTATATAGATATACACGTTTATACATTTATCTCTCTATATAAATTGTGTAGGTGAGCTCCATATGTCATCAAATGCGCTCTTATAAAAGAGAGACACGAGGACATTTGATGCAGTCATACAAGAAGATAGAGCTGAGAGAGATTTACAAACGCTGACCTTAAAGGTGATAGAAGAAGATGATAGATACACAGATAGATAGATACATAGATAGATAGATACAGACATACATAGAGATAGAACAACAAAATCAACGTATTTCTCGTGACTAGCTTTTTTCATTTACTGTCAACAAAATATCTTCATATAAGTATATACAAATATACATACTTCCTTTAAGGGGACAAAAGTTGGAATATAACATATTCCAAATTCTTTCCAGTCTTAAGCTTCCTTGATTTTAGTTTTTTGGGCATTTTTTAGGAAGACTAGTCCTGACCTAACATCCGTGCCCACCTTGCTCTGCTCTATAGTGGGACACCTGCCACAGCGTGGCTTGATAAGCAGTGCATAGGTCTGTGAGGGGATCTGTCCGGTGAACCCAGGGCCAGCAGAGCAGAGAGTGTGAGCTAAACCAGTACACCACGGGCTCAGACCCCTGATTTCAAAATTTTTGTTCTCTGTTGGTAAGATTATCTAGGAACTCTAGGCCTCAAAGAGATTCTTCCATGTTCTCTTCTAAAATTTTTATAGTTTTACTTTTTACCTTTAAATCTATGCTTCATTTTATTTTAATCTTTTAATAAGGGGTGAATTTCGGTTCAGTCTTCACTATTTGACTATTCCTGTTCCAGTGTTCCAGAACTAGTGGTTGAAAAGAGTATACTTCCAGCTTCACTTGTTTTGCACCAATATTCCTGGGCTCTCTGTTCAGTCCCACGGATCTATATCTAACTCCTCACTAATCCCACACTGTCTTCGTTATTGTAGCTGCACAGTAGGACTAAATATCCAGTATTGTGGTCGAGTTATATCCTGTTGCATGTAGACACCCAGTTTTCCCAACACCATCTGTCGAAGAGGCTCTCCTTGACCATTGTGTATTTTTACGATTATAAAAATAATAAAGGCATCAACTAGAGGGACTATTAAAAAGGTATGTAATAACAATTGTCGGTGAGGATGTAGAAGAAATGGAATCCTCATACATCACTGGGGGAATGTAAGAAGGTACAGCCACTTTGGAAATTGGAGTCATAGGTTGCTAAAAAATTCACCATAAACCTACCTTGTGAACCACTGAATGTACGTCTAGACGTTTACCCAAGAAAAGAGAAAACATAGGTCCATCAAAAGACGTGCAGGATAATGTTCATAGTAGCATTTTTCTTAATAGCCAAACAGTGGTAACAATCCCAATGTACATCAACTAGTGAATAAATAAACAAATGTGGCCATTCAATACAACACAGAATACTATTAAACATTAAAAAGTAATGAGCTACTGATTTATGCTAAACTGTGAACGAACCACAAAAATATGTTGTGAAAGAAGCAAATACAAAAAAACATATTGTTTCATTCTCTTTATATAAAATGTCCAGAGAAGGCGAAACAAGAGGAACAGAAGATAGATGAGTGGTTGCCTGGAGTTGAGGGTGGCAAGAGGGTATGAGCTCCAGGAAAAGGAAGGACATTTTTTGTGTAATGTAAACACTCTAAATTCAAACTGTGGTGGTGCTCGCTTTTCTCTCTCTCTATGTGTATATATATATATATTTTCTCAATTATTATATTACCTAAAACTGATTAGTTTGGATACATAAATATCTGAACAAACTGTTTTTCCAAAAGAATAAAATGGCAAGTTATCTATCCAAACTCTCTTTCATTATGAAAATGTCAGGTTTAGAATATTGTTGAGTTTCCTGTGTCTCATTTTCACTCTGTCTAAAATGTAGAGCTGCTGTCTACCTAACGAGAGACTTAGAAGAGCGAAGTCAGATAACGTGTGGGAAGCTGTTTCCCAGAGCTTTTATGGAGAACATTCGTGCAATGAAGGTGCACTTCCATTCGTTAGTGCATAGTAAGTTTAATCAGTACATTTAAAGTCTTAAAGAACAGTGAGTATCTCTGCTTTTGTGTATCATCTTATTTCTAGCATTGGACATAGAGCATGACACATAGTAGGGCTTTAATTAAGTAGAAATAAGAAAAAAGAATACACAAATGAATATACCAGCGTTCACTGAAGAATTGTTTTATAAAGTCATCTACAAAAAGAAAGGTGATGCAAGTGACTAAAAGTGGGTGTATAATGTTGTTCTGAGAATAAACATTCTAAGGGATACTTTCCTCCAGAGGCATATTAGAGATGCTAAATAATTTAATAGCCCTACATGGATTGCTCTTTAGATAGAAAAGCACTTAGTGAAAAGTGTGCCTGGCATAGTATATGTCACAGATTTCTAGTTGTCATCCTACATTCAATCTACATTTCTGCCATTACATTCAAAGTTTGAATGAGTCTTTGGACACACAGCTAAAGCCTGCTTCTTCTGGCTTGAAAAGTGGAGACTCATGGAGAAACAGATGACTTGGACCTAGTAAAAGAAGTCCTAAGTCAGTGAAGGCACTGTTGCCTGCCATCCCAGGACCACCCAGCTACCTCTCAACTGATTTATGACCACGAATGAAAAACATATAATTTTTCCCAAATCTTTGAATCTTTGGTTATCTTTCTGTAGGTTCTGCAATTCATTCAAGTATAGACATATCCTAGGTCTTAGAGGCGAAGCCAGTATTACATAAGATCCATGATCATAATATAACCTGTGGTGCTTGTTGGATTTTCAATTTCTCAGAAAACTCTGCTGCAGGTTCTGAATCTTTAGAACAGAGAGAATCCAAGTCATCAGCACTATTTGAACACCTACGTAATGTAATATTGGGTCATTTGTGGAAAATCTCTCTTTGGTTATAGGTATCAAAAATGTGCATATGTCTTGGCTGCAGCCCAGTGGCACACAGGTTAAGTTCACCTATTCCACTTCAGCCTCTCAGAGTTCACTGGTTCAGATCCAGGGTGTGGACCTACATACCGTTTGGCATTCATGCTGTGGTAGGCATCCCACATATAAAGTATAGGAAGATGGGCATGGATGTTAGCTCAAGGTCAATCTTCCTCAGCAAAAAAGAGGAGAATTTGCAGCAGATATTAGCTCAGGACTAATCTTCCTCAAAAAAGAAATAAAATGTGTGTACGTCTTAATGCATTACTGAACCAAATAAACAAGGGCATTTTAATAAATATAATGCCATTTAACATTTTATCAAGCAAAATATTTAGGATTTCAAATTGTATTGGCTATTACACTATAAAACATGCAATTAAGATACTAATTTTTTAAACTGTCATGGAAAACTTCAACATAGAGAATAAAAATACTAAAATCAGGAAATCTCAAAATTAGAAAGAACTTGGAAAATCCTCTATTTCGTCCTGTATTCTATAGAATTCTCCTGGTCCTTTAAGAAGGGAAGACCCTGATTGTGAAACTCTAAGCCACAAAAGTGGCTGTAGAAGCCACTGCAAAATGGGATCACAATAGAAGCCATAGGAAGGTGTAGCTTCAGCAAAAAGTCAGCAGTTACCATATAGCAAAGCTAAATTTGCCACCTTTCTCTGTAGAAAGAGAAAGAAAGAAACAATTATTAAAAGAACATATTAAACTCTCCGGGCCCTGCACAAAATGCCTCTAAATAAGGATACTTGACCTTGGGACGTGACAGTGAAGCTTCGCCAAGAAGGGACCCCATCTGCTCTCCACCCTGCACGTGTCCTCTCCCTACTGTGGGGCTGCTTGATCCTTCCCACTTACTCAGTCCTCACTTAACATTCCAACTAGACCTAAGAAAAGACATTGTTAGGGACTGTGTTAGTCCAGATCTTCCAAGAGGCAGACAAATTTCTGACAGTAAATGGGCAAAGATTTTATGAGAGAACATGCATGTGAAAGAAAATAGGAAGTGAGGCAAAAATGACTGGCAAAGCCTTGGACCATAAACTCCTTGAGAATGAAGCAGAAAAGGAGGGGAATTGGTGGAGGTTTCCTAGACTGCTCTGCACTCTAAGGAAGGTTTCAAAGGCCATCCTGATTTCAGGAGACAAAGTTAACAATCACATGAGGCCTTTCTACCATTAAGGACCCATTGTGATCGATTTCAGAGTGTAGTTGTCAGTCTGCTCCTTGCTCAGTTATGTTCCCTGTGGCTGGAAATCTGCAAGGCTGATTGTCACTGCATCACCAAGGTCTACTGTGGAGCATTAGTGCTTCAGAAAACATCATACTGGCTACTATGCTGCCAAAGTAATTCGTTATAAATTAAATTAAGCTAAATTAGTTGGTTGTGCTTTTGCAGGACATCCAGCATGGTTATGTTGATAGTTTAAGTACTACTTTCAGAAGTAAGAATTTTTAGGACTAGTAGAAGGGTGTTTCCTGGGCTTTTAGAGAAATATTACAGTTATTTTCTGTATCTGATAGTGCCTAGATTATCAGCAAATGGATTTTCTTCTCATTTTGTGATGATTTCTTCACTACTTTGAAAGAGCAAATATTTACTAGTATTTTCCTAGTTGAATAAGATGCAAAAAATACATTTATTTCAATAAGTGCAGTCATTGGTTGCGCAGACTGGAAAATTTTCTCAAATTTTTGGTGACCATATGCACTACAGTATGGCTGTAAAACATCGATAATTTACACTTATTAGAGAATATTTGAATACAATCTTCTCAAATCTTAATATAAAATGCTGTGCATCCTAAAAAGGATAAGTATGTTCTATATTTAGGTTTAAAGAAAAGAACTTTTGTTGTCACATAACAGTAAATAATAAGACGTTATCAATATTTTAATTGAAATATTCTATTAAGAAAAATGCCTAAAAAAACATGCAACTAGCTGACTGCATTTTTAGAATGTAACCAACTCCCCACCCCCACCCATCTCTCCCTCCCAGGTTCCATCTTTTTCATTCTTCCCCACAAACACAGCACAGGAAGTCACCAAATTAAATTTTGTGTTTATCATTCCCTACCCCTCTCTAGAATTTCAGTATGTAGCAATACATACATTCACTAGATTTATATATTGGGCATAGTTTTAGATATCTTGGTAATTTACACAAAGAAAACAATACAATATGTATTCTTATCTGCCTTTCCTTTATAGTCTCTGTGACCTTTAGATATACTGATTTGAGAACTGTAGTTTATTGATTTTCACCCCTATGTAATAGTCCACGATGTAGACATATAGAAATAATTACTATTTGTCTTTCTACAAACTGATAATTGGGGTGGTCCTCTTTTCCCTTTTGTTTTCTTAGGATGAACAATTCTACTCTAAATACACTTTATATCTCTCAATTTTGTGCTCAACTGATAACTACCCATGAGTGGCATTTTGGGGTAATAGGCTAAATACACTATCACCTGTATAGATAATGCTAAAAGCTTTTGTATTGCTTGCTAGATTCTATATCTCGACCTTGGTGTAATATGAACCCATTCATAATTTTGCTTTTTGAAGAATGAGTTTTTGTACATTTTGTTTGGTCAAATTCGCTGTGATTTTAAAAATTAAAGATGATTAAAAATTTACATATTCCAAACGAACAAGTAGCAACTTATGGAATTCCTGTAAATTGGTGATTTTAGAAAAGCAGTTTCTGTAACCAAAGAACAGTTTTAAAAGATAAGAAATCCACATGTATATTTGTAGCAGAAATGTAGGCAAATGACCTACTCAAGAAACTGCAACTAATTGCAGTAAGAATTTTGTGACAGCAACAAAAATATAAATTCTCAAATACATACAAATCCCAGAAGGAAATAATTCCAAAATTAATCTAGTTCAGAGAAAAATAGTAGCATATATTATTTTTGGTAACTCCTGATACCCTACTTGAAGATATCAATTTTGTAAAGCTTCCTAAAAGAGACATTTCATTGTGATGGAAGACAGTGCCCTGTGTGGAGTCACTTAACTATGAAGAAATTCTGCTCTATTTTCAGAATTCTATTCAATATGTAACAGGTCCTTTTTTCTTAACTTCATGGGCCACTTTGAGCATTAAGCAACATACCTGCTCTCCTGAGATGTGGGTGAGTTCTTTCCTTACACAAGGCCTTGATTTCAGGAACTCAGAGATGATAATGCAATTTTCAAAGAATATCAGATCTGGAAGGCATCATTCCTTCCCGACATTTTGTATTTAGCAACCACAGAATCTGGGGCTCAAAAGGAAAAGGAACTTCGGTGAAGTTCTTGAGACACAGATGAACGAAGAGCTAAAGTCTACTGCCCGTGCTAACTCACCACGCTGTTTCAACATCTATATGAGAGAAGTGAGGAAAACCAATTCAATGGTGAAACATTGAAAAGGAATTTATAACGTGCTCTGTGTCATTTTTATAATGGAAGAATTACAAACCCGGTTAAACAATCACTGCATTCTTAATTACAGGAGAAAGCTTTCTTTATTTCTAGGATACACGAAGTGTTTTGCACAGGACTAGAATATTTACTAACCAGAATAAAGAGAGAAGGCCAAGAGGATGAAAAGAGTTTTGATTGATGATGAGAAGAGAGGCGTTTGTGCGAGTCTGTGGCGAAACCCTTGAAGATGTTTGCTACAATGGCACAGGGTGCATTGCTCAATTTCGATGGACAACCAAACAGAATCCAGGGCCAATTTAGAAAGTGTCTTCCTTATAATGGAACTACTCCAACTCCCTATATTCCTAGTTAGGGTGGGAATGTTCACTCTGTTCTTCCCTTCAACCCTGTAATTCAACAAGAAATATATCATGTCAACATATGGCTGCCCTAGACCCATGAGAGAAAGTTCACAAAAAGTTCTCGGTGAACACAGGAGAAGGAGTTGATTACGCTCCCAAACCTTTGAGTCAACCCACAAGAAGCCTGGCCACATTTAGAGTAAACATTCTCATTTGAATTTCACTGTTCTTGTCATAAAAATAGGAATAGTTACACGCAGAAGGTTCAATCTGGAGCAATACTCAGAGCAAGGCTATACACCAGGACTACCTGGCTAGGTTCCGCACTTGACCCACCTCACATGAAGAGACAAAAGACAGTGAAGCAACAGTAGCTATCTTGTTCATTTACCTTTCTCCACCATCGAGCTCCATCCAAAGAAGTCACCATTGCTGATATCAGAGTGAGGAGTTTGATAGCTCTTATCTGGGCAGATAAGAGACAGAGGTCTTACAGGTCCTCAGTGGGGGCTATAAAGCAGGTCATGAGAGATGCCTCCCAAATATTTATCACTACATCTTTCCTCAGCAGGAGGCTTGGGACAATCTGATCTGATGAACACAGGAGTACGAGGAGGAAAGAAGGAAATATGTGCAGTTATAGATTTTGAGAGAGAGAAAATATGTGAAATCTTCTGAAACTGATGAGTTGGAAAGGGACAAGAGAATCAAGCAGGACAAAGAAGAAACAGTTTGGAAATGTTAATACAAAAAGAGTCTAAGCCTTAGAACTTTAAAAAAATTGGACCTATATTAGAATCATCTGGAGAAATTTTAAAGCAGAGGGATACACAATTCCACTATCAAGCTTGTGAATTAATTCTGTATGTGAGTCCTGGGCTTGGTATGTTTTAAAAGCTTCTAGATGGGACTAAGGCACAGCCAGGTTTGGGAAACCCTTGGATACAGCAAAGGGTATGAATTTCTGGAATGGCAGAGAATGAAATCTGGTGATTGAAGTTGACACCAGATGGGACCATGCCTTACATTCTATGTTAAATCATTTCATCTTTGCCTCAATGGTAAGTGGGAGACACTAAAGGCTTTTGAACCATGGGAGAGATTGGGTCAGTTATTTTCTTCCTCACTAGCCAATCAGCTTTACAGAGTGATTCAATGTAAAGGATCAGTAGACTTGAGCTGGCAGAAGAAAGTATCAGTGAACTGAGGTTAGGCCAATAGTCAGTAAGAAATCTCACAAAGGTAAACTAACATAAAGAGATAAATTTAACAATCTCAAGGAAATTTTGAACAACATTACATGCACCAACATATGCATAATAGAATAGTAGAATACAAGGAGAGAAAAGAGCAGAACAATATTATCAAAGAAATAAAAACTGAGATTTCACAAATTTCATTTAAAAAGCACTATTTGAGACAGTTAAGAAGGTGAACTACAATTAAGTTAAAAGTAAAAAAAAAAAAAATCCAAATCCAGACACGTGATAGCCGAAATATTGAAAGTCAAAGATAAAGAGAGCATATTGAGAGGAGCAAGAGAAAAATGACCCATCATATACAAGAGAGCAGGAAGATAATTAACAGCTAACTTCTGATCAGAAAAAATATGGATGCCAAAAGCAATGGTACAACATAATCCGAGTATTGAAAGAATAAAATTTCAACCAAGAAATTTACATACAGAATAGTATCTTAGCAAATTGAAGGCAACATAAAGACATCTTGGGCTCAAACACACTAATAGGATTTGTTGCTAGAATACCTTGGCCTTACCATACAAGAAACAATAAGGGGAGTTTTCTTAGATGAAAGCAGACAGTAATTTGCATCCACGTGAAAAAGCATAGAGTGCGGTCAGCTTCTGGAATGACAACATGAGGACTTTGGCTGACCCACCTCAAGTGAAACTGTTGTAAATTATTTTTTTAAAAAACGTAAAGTTTCTGGAAAACATCTTAAGAGCAAACAGCAAATGAAGAAACACCTATTCAATGGATCCATGAATATTCATAAGAAAGGCAAGAGTCTTCAGTATTTGAACCAAGATGCTCCTCCTTCGCCCCCTCCCATGTCAACAAAGTGGAACCCCCACTCCAGACTGCTTTAGGCAAGAACATGGGCCTCCTCTTCACCAGCTCCCAGGGGGAGGATTTTCTACAAAGGCAGAGCAGGATGGCAGCATTTCTCTTTTTACCTGCTTCTGCCTGTTGCTGGCTAATTCCCGAGCGAGGGCATTATAGAAGTGGGGCTTCCTTCTTCCACCCAACTCCCAGTTGTGGAATGGAGGCTCCCCCTTCGGTGTGGCATACTGTGAATACTGCATGCCTTCAGCCCTTCCCCAGCTCATGAGGCAATGACTCCACAGCAGGAGAGGCAAGCCAAGTGACCCTGAGGCCACTGCTGCAGCTCCACTGAGTGCTTAGATCCCACAATGTGGGTGGCACGCAGGGAGAAGCTTGCCATTGTCCCCACCTCAGGCTCCAGATCCCAATAACATTAACAGCCAGTATCTAAGCAGAAAAAATGGGGCCAGAAGGCAGTGAGATAACATATACAAAGTGCTCATGGAAAAAACAGTCAACCAAGAACCCCGTACCCAGTAAAGCTACGATTCAAAGATGAGGCTGAACAAATGACTTTTACAGATAAACAAAAACTAAAGTTATTATTGCTGGCAGATCCACATTATAAGAAATACTAATGGATGCTCTTCAGTGTGAAGGAAAATTACCCCAGATGGTAATTGGAATCCACATAAAAACAAAACAACACCAGTAAAGGTAATTATTAATAATAATGCACATTATTAATGTATATTTTTATTCCCTTATTTAGTAAGCAATTGTACAAAATAACATGTATAGAAATGTACATAATATATTCTTGGGCTTATAAAATATAGAAATACATGTGCAATATATTTGCTAATCACAGTATAATGGAATTGAAGGGAGCAAATTAGTAATGCATTTAGAAAATGAAGAAAGAAAGTAAAGTAATTATAACAACATATTGTGGGGTTAAATATATATTACAATTATTTACGTAATATATATAACAATGAGACCATAAACAGGAGGTAAAGAATAGAGAGATATATAAGAACAATATAGGCGTGACACAGATTATTGAACTTCACTTTATTGCACTTTAGAGATGTTACGTTTTTACAAATTGTAGGTGTGTAGCAGCACTGGGTCAAGCAAGTCTATTGGCAGCATTTTCCAATAGCATTTGCTTAATGCATGTCTCTGTCACACTTTGGTAATTCTCCCACTATTTCAAACTTTTTCATTATTATTATATTTATTATGGTGACCTGCGAACAGTGATCTTTGTTGTCACTGTTAGAATTGTTTTGGGGTACCATGAGCTGTGCCCATATAAGACAGCTAACTTAATCAATAAATATTGTGTGATCTGACTGCTCCACCGACTGGCTGTTCCCCTGTGTCTCTCCCTCTCCTTGGGCCTCCCCGTGCCCTGAGATACAACAACATTAAAATTAGGCCAAATAATAACCCTACCATGGCATCTAAGTGTTCAAGTGAAAGGAAAAGATGCATGCTTCTCACTTTAAATCAAAAGCTAGAAATTATTAACCTGATGGAGAAAGGTATGTTCAAAGCCAAGATAGGCCAAAAGCTAGGCCTTTGGTGCCAACTGTTAGCCAAGTTGTGAATGCAAAGGAAAAGTTCTTGAAGGAAATTAAAAGGGCCAATCCAGAGAACACTTGAATGATAAGAAAGCAAAACAGCCTTATTGCTGATATGGAGAAAGTTTTAGTGGTCTGGTTAGAAGATAAAATCAGTCACAACATTCCCTTAAGTCAAAGCCTAATCCAGATGAAGGTCCAAACTCTCTTCAACTCTATGAAGCCTGAGAGGTGAGGAAGCTGCAGAAGAAAAGCTCGAACCTAGCAGAGGTTGGTTCATGAGGTTTGAGGACAGAAGCCATCTGCATAACATAAAAGTACAGGTGAGGCAGCAAGTTATCCAGAAGATCTAGCTAAGATCATTAATGAAGGGGCTGCACTAAACAACAGATTTTCAATGTACACAAAACAGCCTTATAATGGAAAAAGCTGTCATCTAGGACTTTCATAGCTAGCGAGGAGAAGTCACTGCCTGGCTTTCAAGGTTCAAAGGACAGACTGACTCTCATGTTAGGGGCTAATGCAGATGGTGACTTTCAGTTGAAGCCAGTGCTCATTCACCATTCTGACAATCCTAGGTCCTTAAGGATGATGCTAAATCTACTCGGCCTGTGTTCTATAAATGGAAAAACAAAGCCTGGATGACATCACATCTGTTTACTACATGGCTTTCTGAATATTTTAAGCTGACTGTTGCAACCTGCTGCTCAGAAAAAAAGATTCCTTTCAAAAAGTGACTGCTCATTGACAATGCAACTGGTTACCCAATGCTCTGATGGAACCTTACAATGAGGCTAATATTGTTTTCATGCCTGCCAACACAACATTTATTCTGCAGCCTATGGATCAAGGAATAATTTTGACTTTCAAGAAATACATTTCTTAAGGCTATAGTTGTCATGGACAGTGATTCCTCTAATGGATCTGGGCAAAGTAAATTGATAAACTTTGAGAAAGGATTCACCATTCTAGATACCATTAAACACATTAGTGATTCATAGGAAGAGGTCAAAATATCAACAGTAACAGAAGTCTGGATGAAGTTGATCCCAACCCTCATGGAGGACTTTGAGGAGTTCAAGACTTCGGTGGAGGAAGTAGCAGGAGATGTGGTAGAACCAGCAAGAGAACTAGAATTAGACTGAAGATTTGACTGAATTGCTGCAACCTCAATATAAAACATTAATGGAAGAGGAGTTTCTTCTTTTGGATGAGAAAAAAAAGAAGTTTCTTGAGAGGGAATGTGTTCTTGATGAAGATGCTGTGAAGATTGTTGAAATGACAAATAAGGATTTGGAATATTACATAAACATACTTGATAAAACAGCAGCAGGGTTGGAGAAGATCAACTCCAATTTTGAAAGAATTTCTACTGCAACTAAAATGCTATCCAACGGCATCACATGCTACAGAGAAATCATTCGAGAAAGGAAGAGTCGATTGATGTTTCAAACTTCATTGTTATCTCATTTAAAGAAGTTGCTACAGTCACCCCAATGTTTGGCAACCACCACCCTGATCAGTCAGCAGCCATCGACATTGAGCCCTGACCCTCCACCAGCAAAAAGATAAGGTTTTGCTGGAGGTTCAGATGATGGGTAGCATTTTCTAGCAACACAATATTCTGTGTGTGTGTTTGAGGAAGATTGGCTCTGAGCTAATGTCTGTTGCCAATCTTCCTCTTTTTGCTTGGGGAAGACTGTCACTGAGCTAACATCTGTGCCTATCTTCCTCTATTTTATGTTGATGTTGCCACAGTGAGGCTGGATGAGTGGTGCTACGTCTGTGCCTGGCATCCAAACCTGCGAACCCATGAACACCTGGGCTACCGAGCAGAGCACAGAAACCTAACCACTACAGTACTGAGCCAGCCACAGCAATATACTATTTTTTAATAAAGGTATGTACATTTTTTTGTTACACATAATGCTATTGCACACAATAGAATACAATATAGTGTAAAGATAACTTTTATATGCAATAGGAAAGCAAAAATTTTGGGGTGACTTGCATTATTGCAACTTTTGCCTTATTGTGGTGGTCTGGAACCAAACCGGCAATATCTCCAAGATATGTCTCTAATTATAAAGATTATATTAAATTAAACACTGTTAATTTATTTAAGTATTTGAATTCAAGTCAGGATTAGCACATACAGCTAAATCTAACAGAAGTGTGGGTTCCAGGGTAAAGTTTGAGGATATTTTCTCTAGTTTTAACAGAAATACAGCAGTTGTGTACTGTGTATATGATTACTAGATTAGGAGCAAAACAGTAGTTGCTGGTATACTGACATTATTTCCATAAGTCAAAAGAGTAAATGTTTACTATTTTCCTGTCCCCTACGTTCCCTGAAAACACACAATAGTGACCAGAGGCGATGCCATTGGATGCACAGACTGGACTGTGTCTCCTGTTGCAGCCACGTGGGGGCCTGTGTATTTGCTACAGTCAGTGTGTAAAACGCGGATGACAAAGAAATAATCAGAGAAGATACAACTGAAAATAACATTATTATGTTACTATGAAATGCCATACTTAAAAACAATGATAAATAATTTCTATGTTTTTATTACAGGTGCATATCAAAACAAACATGCCTTTAAGCAGAAACCAAATGAAAAACTAAAACATTTTCATAACATTTGCAGGCCTCCCTATCAGAGTCTTCCCTCAAATTCCATCCACCTCCCATCTCAGAGGGAATCATTAAACTCAATTTTCTATTTATTATTCACTTGCTTTCTTCCTAATTTATCACAAACGTAGTTATTCATAAAATTGTGTATTATTTAATTTGGGATATTTTTCAAATTTATATGCAGAATCATTATAATTTATCCTGATTTTCTACAGTAAGTATAGATTACTTTTATTGAAAGCTTTTGTAATTGTTTATTGAAATAAGATAATGTTGAAATCTTTAA
The DNA here is from genome assembly GCF_021613505.1 of Equus quagga. Classification (NCBI taxonomy): domain Eukaryota; kingdom Metazoa; phylum Chordata; class Mammalia; order Perissodactyla; family Equidae; genus Equus; species Equus quagga. Next base: position 71,702,565 of record NC_060273.1, on the reverse strand, counting down.
CACATTAATATGGTGAATCATCGTATATCTAATATGAATTCATCATTGAGGGCTAGTAAAAGAAAGTGTCATAATTTGGCAACATTTTTATACACTGTCTTATTTTTCAAGAGGAGCTTTTATTTAGGATTTGTGATCCATGTTTAAGAGTGACATCATCTTCCATTGTAAAAGTTGAGGAGTCAGACGACAATCTAATCTCTTTATTGATAATCATTCTTTCTTTCTGACTAATCCTAAAACCACTCTTTTGTATTCATTCTTAATTTTGTTATAATGTGTGCAGGTGTGGATTCCTAAATAAATTTTTCCTGGTTAGAATGCAATGGGATCCTTAAATATATTTATAAGAGTCAAAAAGTGGAATCAATCAAGGCCACTCCGGTCACATAGTGGTTAAATTCTGGTGCTCCTCGTGGGTGTCACCAGTTTGGATCCTCTGTGTTCACCAACACACAGCTCATCAAGCCATGCTGTGGCAGGTGTCCCATGTAGAAAATGGAGGACGATGGGCACAGATGTCAGCTCAGGGCCAATCTTTCTCAGCAAAAAGAGGAGGATTGGTGATGGATGTTAGCTCAGGGCTAATCTACCTCAAAAAAAGAAAAGTGGAAACAACCCAAATGTCTGTCAAGTGATGAATGGATGGATAAACAAACATGGTATATCAATCAGAGGAATATTATCAACAGGAAAAAGAAATGAATGACTTATGTATGCTACAACATGGATGAACCATGACAATATTATACAAAGTGAAAGAAGCCAGTAACAAAAACCACATATTGAATGACTCCATTTATATAAAATGCCTGGAAAAGGCAAATCATAGAGACAGACAGTAAGTCAGTGGTTTGCTGGAGTGGGAGGTGTGCGGAATGGTAATTAACAGTAAATGGGCATATGAGATCTTACTGTCTTGATAAAGATGTTGTAAAACTGAATTATGGTGATTGTTTCACTACTTATTTTTAAAATATTGTTGAATTCTACATTTTAACTGAGTGAATTACATAGTATATAAAATATGCCACAATAAGTTTATTAATTAAGAAACATATACTTACATCAAAAACTAAAATGATATTTTAAAAAATTTACTTATTTCCAGGTAGCCCAAAGTTAATGGGCTAAATCTCTCTGTGAATCATCCAAACACTGTACTAATTCACAAGAAGATCTAAGAAAACCACATCAACCATTTGTACTCAGCACAACTAGAAGACTGAAAAAATACTAAGTTCACTTTTCCTGTATGTACAAAGATAATCTCCAAATTTTAGTGGGATTATTACGTGAACTCCAAGCACAGGCAAATGTCTTGCGAAGAGGAAGTTTGTGGGGGACAGCAAGGGGTGGAAGAGAGGCCATAGAAGAAAGAAGAAAACCTACAAAGAACTACAAAGAGAGAAGGGAACTGGGAACCTAAGATTGAGCTAAAATCATCTCAAAAGAGAAAATTCCCACAAAACACTGTAAAAGAGCTGGCAGAAAAAGACATGGTGACAGGGAAGAAAATTGAAAGTAAGTGAGACTCAAGTTTGAAGTCTCAAAAAGGCATCAGTTCCCACTGAAAAGAAAATAAAAAATTGAGGTGAGTCAGGTAGACACAGGCATCCTTCAGAGACAGGATAGTGAATAAAAAGAAACAACTGGGGATCTTTAGAATAATAATGCAATACAAAAGAGAACCAAACAGTATCAAAGCATACAACACACGTGCAGGAACCTCCCCCGCCACACACTCACACACACACAATCACCTCCTAGAAGAAACCACATTTTGCTCCACTGACAGAAGAGGGCGCACCTCCCTAGGAACACAATAAACAAACCTACATTAACAGCCAACTGTGTCCACAACAAGTATAAAGCTGAAGATTGAATAATCAAACTCTTTTTAGCTCGGTAAGAGAGGGGAGGACACAGGGAAAATTGCTAACCACAAGACTGGAGAGACACACAGGTGACCACAGGCACTCATGCTTCTGGAGCAGACACTCACAAGCAGAAACCAGCACACAAAACAGCCTGAGAAGGAAATCCTGACCTGTAATTGATGAACTGAGGGAGGCTCCGTGTAGACAAGTCTAAGAGTTCAAAACTCCAGGGGACCCAGTCATAGGGACGCCCCCACAATATTGTGAGATGTACCTCCAGGAGCTCCACCAAGTTCCCATCATTAATACGGGAGAAAAATGTCCTCAGGCTTCTGGCAGGAGAATGAAGTAAAGAAACCATTTAGAAATACACCAGAGCACTCTGCTCTTGTTAACAAGCCCTGCCTTTAGGAGAAACTAGTTAACTAGAGCCTAAACTAGGATATTATCAGAGCCTAACTGACCTGAGAACAGGGAAATACCCAACTCTCATCCACTCTAGCCATCAAGTTCCCCATAATGTAGGAGGAAATACTGAGAAACACTTGTGAAGTTCACCATCCAAAGGCATACGCTCACTAAAATACTGAGACCTAATTATAGGACCGTGGAATGCTGCTCCTTCCTCCACATCTTACCATGACATTACTAAAGGCCAGTTTACAGCAGTTTTTTACCCAGTGTGTCATGTCCAGCTATCACAATAACATTACAAGGCACATTGAAAGGCAGAAAAACACCATTTGAAGAGACAGAATAGGCATCAGAACTAGACATGGCCGTGATATATGACCCAGAAATCAAAGGAGAAAATCAATGAAATAAAAAGCTGGTTCTTTGAAAAGCAGATAAAATTGATAAGCCTCTAGCCAGACTAACTAAGAAAGAAGTGAGAGGACACAAATTACTAATACGAGAAATGAAAGAGGAGACATCACTATGGATTCCATGGGCATTAAAAGGACAAGAAAAAAAATTAAATAAGCAAGTCAAGGCCCACAAATTTGGTAACCAAGATGAGATGGATCAATCCCTGAAAGGCCAAGTACGCCAATATTCACACAAAAAGAAATAGAAGTTCTGAATAAGCTACATCAATTAATGCAATTGGATCCACAATGAACAACCTTCCAAAACAGATAGCAACAGGTATTTTTGTAGAATATGAATTCTACAAAAGAAAAAAGAAATTATACCAGCTCTCTACATATTCAGAGGATAGGAGCAGAGAGAATATTTTCTCACTCATTTTATGAGATCAGCATTATCTTAACACTAGAAGCAGTAAAAGGTATCACAAGAAAAGAAAATTACAGGCTAATATCTCACATGAACATACATGCAAAAAAGTGCAACATAAACTTAGTGAACCCATCCAACAACTTTTAAAAAGAATTATACTCCATGAGGAAGTGATATTTATCCAAGGTATGCAAGGCTGGTTCAACACTCAATTAATCCATAACGTGGTCATATCGATAGTTGAAGTAAAAACCATTTGACAAAAGTCAACACTCATTCACGGTAAGGACTCTCAGTAAACTAGAAACAGTTAGGACCTTCCTCAAGTTGATGAAGAATGCCTATCAAAGCCCTACAATTATCATCATACTTAATGGTGAGAAAATCTGAGCTTTCCCATTCATCAGGTCAAAGGTCATCAGGCAAGGGAGAACCTCTCACCAATCGTTTTTGACATCACACTGCAAATTCTAGCTAGTACAATAAAACAAGAAAAGGAAATAAATCATATACACATTGGGAAGAGGGAATAAAACTGTCTTTGTCTGCAGATGACATGATTGTCTATAAAGAAAATCCAAAAGAATGGACAAAAGTAATGCCTGGAACTAAAAAGTTATTATAGAAAAGTTGTAGAATACAGAGTTAATTTACAAAAGTCTATTGCTTTCCTATGAAGTATCAATGAACAAGTGAATTTTGAAATTAAAACACAATACCATTTACATTAGCACCCACAAAAGTGAAACACTTAACTAAAAGTCAAAAAAACATGTACACAACTTGTATGAGGAAAACTACAGAACTCTGATGAAGGAAATCAAAGAACTGAATAAATGGAGAGATATTCCATGTTCATGAACAGAAGACTCAATATTGTCGAGTCAATTCTTCTCAGCTTGACTTATAGATACAGTTCAATTCCAATCTGAATTTCAGCAAGTTACTTTGTGAATATTGTTATTCTAAAGTTTATATGGAGAGGCAAAAGACCCAGGATAGCCAACACAGTATTGAAAGAGAAGAGCAAAGTTGGGGGATTCACATGTTCAGATTTTAACACAGACTACCGATCTATAGTGATTTTAAAAAACGATGTGGTACTGACATAAGTATACACATGTGGAACAATAGAATGGAATAGAAATTCAAAATACATTCATACATACATGTTGAATGACATTTTTAGACAAATTTTTTAGGGTAGTTTATGTACATGTAGCACATTGATACTTCTCTTCCAGTAATCAATCTACATTGCTACCACTAAAATCAAGCTTTAAATGAGCATTTGGCCACCCAAATAAAGCCAGCTTTTTGTTGGCTGAGAGATGGAGAGAAACAGAGAAGCATAGGACTTGGACCACTAATGAAAATCCTAGATTGATGAAGGCAGAGTTGCCTGACATCACAGGATTACTATCCTATGTTTCGGCTGATTTATCGAACAATAGAACAATAAAATGGAATAGTAACTCAAAATAAATTCATACATATATGTTCAATTGACATTTTAAGACAAATTTTTTAGAGCTGTTTCAGGTTACCACAAGATTGAGGATATACAGGGATTTCCTATCTATTTCCTGCTCCACTCATGCATAGGTTCCCCCATTAATAACATCACTCAGCAGAACTCTACATTTTTTTACGAAGGATGAACCTACGTTGACACATCATAATCATCTGAAGTCCATAGTTTACCCTACAGTTCACTTTTGATGTTGTAGATTCTGTGGTTGTGGACAGAAGTTTAATAAAATATATCCATGATTATAATATTGTACAGAGTATTTTCAGTGCCCACAAATCCCTGTGATCTGCCTATTCATTTCTCTCCCCTGGCCTCCACTCAACCTCCGGCAACCACTGATGTTCTCATTTGTCTCCATAATTTTGCCTTTTCCAGAATGATATATACTGGAATCATACAGTTTATCACCTTTCAGATAGGCTTCTTCACATAGCAGTAGGCATTGAAGTTTCCTCCTTGTCTTTTTATGGCTTGATAACTCATTTATTTTTATGGAAGAATTTTCCATTTTCTGGATGTACCACAGTTTATCCATTCACCTGCTGAAGGACACCTTGATTGCTTCCAAGTTTAGGCAATTTTCCATAAAGCTACTGCCTTAATAAAAGTTTTCGTATAGACATAAACTTTCAACTCCTTTGGATAAATACCAGGGAGCACAATTGCTGGATCATATGATAATGGTATGTTTAATTTTGTAAGCAACTACCAAACTGTCCTCAAAAGCAGCTGTGCCATTTTGCATTCCCATCAGCAATGTATGAGAGTTACTATTGCTCCACATCTTCTCCAGCATTTGGTGTGGTTAGTCTTCCAGATTTCAGCAATTCTAACAGATCTGTAGTGGTATCTCATTAGTGGTATCTCAATTTTTTGGAAGGGAGGGTGAGGATGATTGGCCCTGAGCTAACATCTGTGGCAATCTTTCTCTATTTTTTGTATATGAGATGCTGCCACAGTGTGGCTTGATGAGCGATGTGTAGGTCCTCGCCCTGGATCAATCCTGTGAACCCTGGGCCACCGAAGTGCAGTATGGGACTTAACCATTATGCCAGATGGCCAGACCTATCTCATTATTTTCTAAATTTGAATTTCCCTGATGACACATGATATAGAGGATCTTTTCATGTTTCTTGCCATCTGTATATCTTCTTTGGAGAGGTGTCTGTTAAGGTATTTGGCCTATTTTTTATCAGGTCATTTCTTTGACTATTGTTGAGTTTTCAAAGGTTTTTGTATATCTTGGATAAGGATCCTTTAGCAGATGTGTCTTTCGCAAATGTTTCTCCCAGTCTGGGGCTTGTCTTCTCGTTCTCTTGATATGGACTTTCACAGAACAGAAGGTTTTAACTTTAATGAGTCTCTTTTACCTGTCATTTCTTTCATGGATCAAGCCTTTGGTGTTGTCTCTAAAAAGCCATCACCATACCCACGGTCATCTAGGTTTTCTCCTATGTTATCTTCTGGGTACTTTATAGTTTTGCATTTTACATTTAAGTCTATGATCCATTTTGAGTTAATTTTTGTGAGGGGTGTAAGGTCTGTGTCTTAATTAACTTTTTTGCATGTAGAAGTTCAGTTGTTTCTGCGCTGTTTCTTGAGAAAACTCTCTTTGCCCCATTGTATAGCCTTTGCTGCTTCGGAACAGTCAACTATATTGATGGAGGTCAATTTTTGGGCTCTCTGTTCTGTTTCATTCATCTACTTGTCTGTTTTTTCGCTAATACTACACTGTCTTGATTAATCCCTTGCTTTGGACAAGAGCTCCAAGAAAATTAAATGAAAAGAAAAGTCTTTGGACAAATGGCACTGTGACAAAGGTTTAGCCGAATGCAAAAGTATAATGTTGTACCCATAATTCTCACCAGATACAAAAAGTAACTCAAACTTTAGCAAAGATTTAAATGCAAATACTAATGCTATCAAATTCTTAGAATGAAACCTAGGTGTAAATCTTCATGAGTGTGGATTAGGTAGCAATTTCTTATATATAACACCAAAAGTACAAGCAGCAAAGAAAAAGATAGCTAAGTTGGAATTCATAACATTTAAAACTTGTTTTGCATCAAGGCACAGTATCAAGAAAGTAACACAGACAATCTAAAAATAAGAGAAAACATTTGCAATTGAGAAGTCTAATAAGTGCCAGATATCCAGATTACAAAAAGAACACTGACAACTCAAAGCAACAAATAAAGAAGACAGTTTAAAAATGGGCAAAGGATTTAAATAGTCGTTTCCCCAGAGAAGATATAGAAATGGCCAAGAAGCACATGAAAATGTGTGAAACATTGTTCATCATAAGGGGAATGCAAAGCAAACGACAGTGGAGTACTAGTTCACACCCTCTAGGGTGAATATAATCTTTTAATATGACAACTTCTGAATTTGGGTTAAAATGTGGAGAAACTGGAACCCTCATACAGTCCTGGTGGAAATGTAAGATGGTACACTCATTGTGGAAAGCATTTTGGCATCTCCTCAAAAAAAGTTAAAGGTAGAGTTACCATACAAATTTCCACTGCTGGACATTTATCCATGAGAAATGGAAATATATGGTCACAGAAAAACTGGTACAAGAATGTTCACAGCTGCATTATTCATAATAGCTAATAAGTAGATGCAATCCAAATATCTATCAGCTGATAAACAGATAAACAAAGGCGGTATATCCATACATTGGAATATTACTCAGTCATATAAAGGAAAGAAGTACTCGTACGTGCTACAACAGGGATGAACCTTGAAAACCTTGAGCTACATGAAAGAAGTTGTTCACAAAAGACCAAAAACCATAGATATAGATCTATTCTTATCTATATCTACATATAATTCATTTCATGTGAAAGACATACACATATCCTATGATTCCATTTCTATGAAATGCCCACAATAGGCAAATCGACAGAGGAAAGAGGTAGTTTAGTGGTGGCCAGGGGTTGATGGGGAATTGGGAAGTAGTGGTCTTTTGTTTGATTTTTGTTTTTCAAATGTGAGAGGATGGAAATGTTCTGAAATTAGATAGTGGTGATGGTTGTACAACATTGTGAAGAAATATTTGCTAAAAAATACAGAATTGTCTGCTTTAAACTGACAAATTTTGTCTTATTAATTTTATCTCAAATATAAACACATATTTTCTTATCAAGTGTCAGATTTTAAATATTGTTAACTTTCCTGTGTCTCACTTTCATTATAGCTGAAATTTGGAGCAGATGTTTATCCAGCAAGATTCTTCTAAAAACGAAGTTCCATAACACATGGGATGTGGGAAGCTGACTCACAAAGCTTGTGTGGAAATAGTCGTGCAGTGAGGTGGATCCCCATTCACGAATGGATACGAACTTACACCATACACTGATCGCCCCTAGAGGACAGTTACAATATTTCCTTTTGCTGACCAACTTTTCCCTATCAGAATACAGGGCTCAATGCATAGTAGGGTTTTTTGTTCATTTTATGACACATATAAGTAAAAAGAAAAAATTAAAATCAACTTCAAAAAAGTAAAAAGCACATATGTATTAATTTGTCAGCATTCACTGAATAAGGTGTTCAATATGGGTTCTCTGTAATGAAAACGGGCATGAAAGTGAATGCATTTTCATCATGTGGCTCTAAAAATGTACATTCCACTAAATGTTTTCATTAAGAATTAATACTAAAGAATGCAAATGAATGAGCACCTCCCACAAGAATCACCCTTTTACTGTAGAAGATGTTTAGTGAAAAGAAGAGCAGGCCTGATATCATATATGGAGCAGATTGATACTTCTCTTCCAGTAGTCAATCTACATTACTGCCATTAAAATCAAGCTTTAAAGGAGTATTTGGCCACCCAAAAACAGCCGGCTTCTCCTTGCCTGAGAGGTGGAGAGAAATGGAAAAGCTTGAGACTCGGACCACTAATGAAAATCCTAGATTGAAGAAGGCAGAGTTTTCTGGCACCCCAGGGTTACCAACCTATCTTTGGACTGATTTGTGAGAGATAAAGAAAGTAATATAACTTGTTCTTCAGATACCTTACAATAACTTTGAACATGTTCTGCAATTCATTCAATTATATGCATGTCCTATATTTTAGAACTGAAGTCCATATTGCTAACATTTGGGATCATAGATTGACCTAGAGTACTTGTTAGAAGTCAAGCTCCCAGATCTCTCTCCTAGAGGTTTTGATTCTTTAGGATAAAGAAGAGCCCAAGTGTCTGTACTGTTAATAAACATCGAAGTAATATATTATGTGTTCACTTTTGAAAATATTTCCTTAATATAGTTATCAAAAGTATTAGTGTGCCTAACCCACTAACCAACCAAAGAAAGAAATGGTATTTTAAGAAAGATACTATTATTTAACTTCTATTGATTGAAATATTTACCATTGTAAACTACATTAGGCTTTATGTTATATAATAATATTTAAGATAGTTTTTCAAATGCCATTCATAATTCAACATAGAGGATAAAAATCTTTCAGTGACAGATTCTTAGATTTGGAAAAATTATTCAACATCTTATATTCCAATCTTTATACCACAAATGGCTTTATGTGGTCATCTAGGAATTTAAAGCTCTGCTGAGAAGACTCTACTTGCTTGTAGAAACTACTGCAAAATGGGACTGCAATAAAAGGCATAGGAATGTGTAGCTCGGGTAAAGTCAGCATATACCATAACGACGAAAACCAAATTTTCCACCAGATTCACTGTAAGGAAGAAAAAGACAGAAAAGGAAAAGTAAATTATTAAAAGGACATTTAAAATCACCTGCATATTGCACTAAGGGCTTCTCAATTAGGAGGCTTTGAACATAGAAGAAGAGAGGCTGTGCTCCATGGCCACAAGCAGCTGGGTCCTGCCTGCTTCCCAGGTCTGTGCACGTCCTCCCCTGACCTGAGCTCTTTGACTCTCCCTACGTGCTCAGTCCTGACTCAGTCTTGGAACCTTCCCAGATCTGAGAGAGGAAAGGATTAGAGCTTGTCTTAGAGGTCCTCTAGAAGTAGAAGCCAAGTAGAGGATTAAATGAGAGGAAACACCTGTGAGAGAAAATGGGCAGGCAGAAAGATTGGCCAAAACTGTAGACTGCAGACTCCTTTAGAGTGAAGGATACAGGAAGGGAGGTCAGTTGGAAGTGTCCTAGAATGCCCTACTCTCTGAGGAAGGTTAAGAGTCTGTCATGGAGTTCAGGAGCCCAAGTGGACCAGCAGAGGGGTCCCTTTCCAGCATGAATGGGCCCATTGTCATGGATTTCAGAGTTCTGTAGTCAGTAAGATTTTTTCATTCAGTCACACTCCCTGTAGCTTGCAGCTACATCACGGAGGTTATCTTTTAGTACCTCAACGTCTGAATTACCTTTTATTGGTCATTAGACTTCCATTCGTAAGTCATAATAATTAAATAAGTTAATTGGTTTATACATTTGTGGAATATCCCATAGATTTATAATGAGACATCAAATACAAAACTGCTTTTAGAAACAAGAACTTGGGGCCGGCTCCGTGGCCGAGTGGTTAAGTTTTTCGCGTTCTGCTGCGGCGGCCCAGGGTTCGGAATCCGGGCACGGACATGGCGCAGCTCATCAGGCCACGTTGGGGCAGCCTCCCACGTCCCACAGCTAGAAGGATCTGCAACTAAGATATACAGCTATGTACCGGGGGGGGGGGGGGGGGGGGGGGTGGGGAGACAAGAAAAAGAAAAAAAAAAAAGGTTGGGAACGGTTGTTAGCCCAGGTGCCAATCCTAAAAAAAAAAAAAAAGGAAGATTGGCAACAGTTGTTAGCCTAGGTGCCAATCTTTAAAAAAAAAATTAAAAGAAAAAAAGAAACAAGAACTTAAGGGATAGGCACAAGTGTGTTTCTGTGGCTTTTACAGAGATAGTAATTTTCCATAGATAGCGAGCCTACATTATCAGAAATATGGATGTTCCTATCATTTTGTGATGGTATTTTCATTATTTTTCAGGAGCCAATATTTAATTTTGCATTCTTACATCTTTGCACTGCAGAAAACGCATGGATTGGAATAAGTTCGGCAATTGGTTGCACAGATTGGATTCCTTTCTCTGGTGCATAAATGTAATCGATCTTTAAACACGTCACAGTCTGGTCCCTAAACATAAGGAGACAACACAAAATTTACCAGATAATAAACTGTGTGAATAAAATATTCTTTGTTCTTAATACAAAATGTCCTGCATCAAAAAGGTATAAATACATTGTATACTGAGGTTTAAAAAGAAACATGAAGGTGTCCACAATACACTTGGACATAAAATACAATTCATATATTTTTACAAACACAATGCTATTTTCAGAAAATCAGCAAAGGGTAGAATGTGTTTTGAAAATTTAGTGGCTCCGCCCCCATGTCCTCTGCACCTGGGTCAGATTCCTCCCATTATTTCATACCACAAGAATCATAAAAGTAAGTTTCCTATAATTCCCTTGTGTTCCTCAAGAGTTTCACTAATAGATGCTCTGATTTCAGATCATCACTGCATGTGTATTTATTCATATATATGAGTGTTTGTGCACGGGTATATAATCAAATAGAATACATGTTGTGTGTTTAGTGATAGTAGTGCTGGGAATTTACATAAATGAACAATACTGTGTGTATTCTTACATGACTCACTTTTAAACATGTTTGTAACATTTATCTATTCAGGTGCTTAGAACTATAGTTCATTTATTTCACCTCTATGTGACATTCCACTCCATCAATGAATGAAAATTTTTGTTTACCTACTTGTAAGTGGAAAATTATTTTAAATCTTCTTTTTCCAGGATAAACAATCCTACTTTAAACACCCCTTAACCAATATCCAATGCTTGTATATAACAAGACTTACACATGGTATTGAAACTTTTGCATAACGGGATGTTTTTACCTTGTCTACAATGCCAAAATATTCTTTTTTGTGAGAATAAGGAATATTAGCCCTGAGCTAACTTATGCAGCCAATCTTCCTCTTTTGGCTGAGGAAGAGTGGCCCTGAGCTACCATCCATGCCCATCCTCTACTTTATATGTGGGATGCCTGCCACAGCATAGCTTGACAAGCAGTGTGTAGGTCCTTGCCCAGGATCTGAACTGGAGAACCCCAGACCACAGAAGCAGAGTGCTTAAACTTAACCACTTCCCACAAGGCTAGACCCCAAATGATCTTATAAGGGTTTCAAGATTCTATTTCTTGGACTCAGTATAATAGTAACACAAGTTTTTTTCTTGTTTTTATTTTGTGAAGGATCATTCTCTTGTACATTTTGTTTGATGAAATTTGCTATGAAAAGTTACAACATAAAAAAAATTACTAGTTTTACGTTTTCAATTCCCAAAGTAATGGATAGTAACTTACTATTCTTTGAACTGTGTTTGGTCTTGAAAAAGAAGTTTCTGCAACCAAAACACAGAGGACAAATTAAAACTAAGAAGAAGAGGAAAAACTATCAGAGTATCTGGCGTGAAGTTCCCCCATCTTTTAGCAGAAAAATACCAGGCAAATTACTTACTCCAGACCCTGCAAGAAATGAGCGAGCCTTTGGGATGGTAGCAAAACAATAAGTTCACAAAAGAACTCGAAATCTAGAAACATACTTCCCAATTAACCTCATTCTGTGAAAAATAATTTTGTGTATTGTTTAGTAATCACCAAACCCTGCTTTTTTTCTGTCTTTGTTATAGATGAGACATCCACGTCACAGAAGACAATGACTTGCTTAATGCCATTCATTACACCTTGCATAAAGTCACAAAATATGAGGAAATTAATTACTACTTAATTAATTAGTGCTCAGATCTGAGATCAGGGATCTATCCAATACCTTACAGCTACTTTACTCTGAAATTCACGGGCCACCTTATGCTTTAAAGAAGGTAAAGTGTCAGCAGAGGGAGGGATGAGTTCTCTGCTCACACGAAGCCTGGACTCTACTCAGAGCTGTCAAACAACAAAGCAGATTGTCAAAGAACCCCAGATCCAGAAGACATCATTGCTCCCCACACTTTGCTCTCAGCAGTCATGGAATCTGACCTCTAAAAACTCTTCACCTCTAAAGATAGGTAAATGTCTTTCATTGTAGGTGGAGGAAAAGCTAGGTTCCACTGCTCATTCTAAGCCACCTCTCTGTCTCCACATCTCTAAAGTGGGAAAGAAGAGAAAGAAAACTACTGGTGCAATTATTAAAAGGATATTTGTAAACCTGCTCTGTTTCCTTTTGCCAGTTTATGTAGTACAAACCCAGTAAAACAAGCTCCTCCATTCCTAGACCATACCAGTTGTTTCCTGAATTTTCTATGAGAAATGCTTCATCCAAGGCTGAAAAATTTACTCACCAGAATGTAGAGGAAATAGTAAGACAATGATGAAAATAGCTTTCATCCATGATGAGAAGAAAGACATTTTGTCAAGTCTGTAGAAGAAACCCATAGGACTGTGCTTAACACGTGGCACAGGGACAAATAGCCCATTTCCCAATGAAAGTTTCTGATGGGTGAGGGAAGCACTCTACTCCCCAAGATTCCTAATTAGAAGGGACTACCCCCTCTTTTCTTCCTCCAACTGTCAGAATCAACAAGACATGCGTGTGAACAGAAGGCCTCATAGAGACTCGAGAGAAACACTAGGCCAAGTCCTCCGTGCACATCAGAGAAGTAGCCATTTGCTCTCCCAAGCCTTTGGCTCAGCCCAGAGGGAACCTGGCTGCATTTAAGAAAACATGCACTTCGGAATCTCAGTTTTACCTCAGAAAATACAAACTGTTCCTTCAGGAAGGACTCAGTTGCAGCTGTCCTCACAGCAATGCTCTTCACCAGGGCTCCTTCCACAGCGTCCCCGCCGGACCTACCTGAAACACAGAAGGCCGTGGGGAGCGAGGCCGACACCTCCACAGACCGTGCAGAGCTTGTTCACCTCTTTTTCCCAACCATGGCCACCCAGCTGACACGTTTCCTTTATTGATCTGTTGGTGAAGACCTCTCTGGGGGTGAGACAGATGGCTCCTGGCAGATAAGGCACTGGGGCATTCTCTGTTCTGCCTGGAGGCTGTAAAGGAACTCATGAGAGAGGCCTCACAGGAATTCACAGTAGATATTCCCTCTGGAGGAGATTTGGGGCAGTTTGATCTGATGTACCCAGAGGTATGGGGAAGGGAGGAGGGAAAATCAGTGCTCCGAAACCCTTAGAGATGAGACATGATATCTTCCTAAGATACCGAATAGGAAGGAAAGGAGAATCAGAACAGGAAAGAGAAGATGAGTTTTGGGAACGGTGACTAGACACATACCAAGACCCCTAGCACTTGACAACAATAGAAGCACATTAGGCTCAATTGGAAATTTGATTTTCATTAAATGTTTTGTTTTGAGATAATTGGAGACTCTCATCAAGCTGTAAGTACTAATGCAGAGAGTTCTCATGTCCCTTTCAACAAGTTTCCCCCGATGAGAACACCTTGTAAAACTATGACAGAATTTCACAACCAGGAATGTTCACAAAGCTCCCAGATGAGTGTTGGGGCCGCCAGCTTTGGGAACCTGGGCTGGAGGACAGCTTGCGAATACTAAGAAGAGGAGAGAAAGAAGGCTCGGGTGTGAAATTGAGACCACCTGGGACACGGCCCTAAATTGTAGGTTGAGTAATTGGACCTTTACCTCAAAGTGAAGCAGGAGACCCTGTAGGGTTTGAGTGGGAGGAGATTTCATCAGAGCTGTTTAGCTGATCTGCTCCACAATCTGACTCAGCGCAAAGAGCGTTGGCAGATGAAAGTCTGGAGTTCAAATCCCATCCACCACCAGGCAGCCTGGACACCGTATTCAGGCTATGGAATCCACAATTTCTTACTTTTAAACGTGATAACAACAACTTCTGTCGCATAGATTTATCATAAATATTAGGGATAAATATAAACAGTCTGCATTTAAATTGTCTCTTACACACACATTTGTGAGCCTAATCTAACTTGGCTTTTTTATCAGTGAAGAAGGCCAAGATTTAGACAAGAACCTCTGAGTCAAGCGCTGTTTCATGCAGATTCAATGGAATGATAGCAATTCTGATAAATGCAAAAAGTGACTGTTATACTTACATGGGCTCTTTGAAATCGTTACATGGACACTGTCAGAGACAATTGTGCAGGCAAATCTTTCTGGCATGACATCAGAGGGAAATATCAAGTGCAGTTTAGAGTTGAATTTATTGTGACTTCCTTATGTCCCACGCACTGGACTTTTTCTCTTGTACGTGTTCATCAGCAGAGATTAAGAGCAGGAGACACTGCCTGTGATGAACAACAGGCCACAAGTTTTCAAAATTAACAACTAAAGAGATTGTTAGAAGTACGGATTATTTGCTGCACGTCCATTTTTCTGAAATGTGTAATAGTATAAATACGTATATATGCATAAATGTACAGATATTTAATATACAACTATACTAAAATCATACACAAGTGTACACATGGATATATATTTAAAGATATATGCACATGTATATATATGTGTGCCTGCCTGTGTGTGCATATGTTTACACATGTGTATATCACTATATATGTTTCTAGAGATGCATATGTTTTAACAATATATGTAATAACACATATTTTATATGCAATTATATATTAGCATCATATATATACATATATATAGAGTATATCGATATACACATTTATACATCTATCTTTCTCTATATAAATTGTCTAGATGAGCTGCATATGTCATCTCACGTGTTCTTATAAGAGAGAGACAAGAGGAGATTTGACGCAAACGCACAAGAAGGTAGCACTGAGAGAGATTTACAGATGCTGGCCTTAAAAGTGACAGAAGAAGATGATAGATGCATAGATAGATAGATAGACAGATAGACAGATAGAGATAGAGATAGAACAATAAAATCAAAGTTAATTCTCATGGCTAGCTTTTTTCACTTAACTGTCAATGACATATCTTCATATAAGAATATACAAACATACATAATTCCTTTAAAGGAATAAAGTTGGAATACAACATATTCCAAATTCTTTCCAACCTTAATTTCCCTTGATTTCTGTTTATTTGTGCTGTTTTTGAGGAAGATTAGTCCGGAGCTAACATCCGTGCCCAACTAGCTCTGCTGTATATGTGGGACGCCTGCCACAGCATGGCTTGATAAGTGGTGCATAGGTCTGTGAGGGGATCAGTCTGGTGAACCCAGGGCCAGCAAAGCAGAGAGTGCAAGCTGAACCAGTACACCCTGGGGCCAGACCCTTGATTTCAGTATTTTTGTTCTCTGTTGGTAGGATTATCTAAGAACTCTAGGCCACAAAGAGTTTCTTCTATGTTCTCTTCTAAAATATTTATATTTTTACTTTTTACCTTTAAATCTAAGCTTCATTTTATTTTGATCTTTTTTTATTTTTTTATTTTTACTTTTTTTTCTTTCTTTCTTTTTTTTTCTGAGGAAGATTAGCCCTGAGCTAACTACTGCCAGTCCTCCTCTTTTTGACGAGGAAGCCTGGCCCTGAGCTAACATCCATGCCCATCTTTGTCTACTTTATATGTGGGACGCCTACCACAGCATGAATGCCAAGCGGTGTGTAGGTCCACACCCGGGATCTGAACCTGCGAACGCTGGGCCACTTAGAAGCAGAAGGTGCGCACTTAACCGCTGAGCCACCGGGACGGCCCCTTATTTTAATCTTTTAATAAGGGGTGAATTTCAGTTCAGTCTTCACTATTTGACTATTCCTGTTCCAGTGTTCCAGAACTAGTGGTTGAAAAGAGTATACTTCCAGCTTCACTTGTTTTGCACCAATATTACTGGGCTCTCTGTTCAGTCCCACGGATCTATATCTAACTCCTCACTAATCCCACACTGTCTTCGTTATTGTAGCTGCACAGTAAGACTAAATATCCAGTATTGTGGTCGAGTTATACCCTGTTGCATGTAGACACCCAGTTTTCCCAACACCATCTGTCGAAGAGGCTCTCCTTGACCATTGTGTATTTTTACGATTATAAAAATAATAAAGCCATCAACTAGAGGGACTATTAAAAAGGTATGGAAGAACGATTGTCGGTGAGGATGTAGAGGAAACGGAATCCTCATACATCACTGGGGGAATGTGAGAAGGTACACTTACTTTGGAAATTGGAGTCATAGATTCTTAAAAAATTCAACATAAACCTACCATATGAACCACCCATTCTCCTAGACGTTTACCCAAGAAAAATGAAAACATAGGTCCATCAAAAGACCTGTGTGATAAGGTTCATAGTAGCATTTTTCTTAATAGCAAAACTGTGGTAACAATCCCAATGTACATAAGCTAGTGAATAAATAAACAAATGTGGCCATTCAATACAACACGGTATACTATTAAACATTAAAAAGTAACAAACCATTGATTTATGCTCCAGTGTGAATGAACCACAAAAATATGCTGTGAAAGAAGCAGATACAAAAAAACATTGTTTCATTCTCTTTACATAAAATGTCCAGAGAAGTCAGAACAAGAGGAATGGAAGGTAGATGAGTGGTGGCCTGGGGTTGGGGGTGGGAAGACGGAATAAGCTCCAGCGGCAAGAAGGACATTTTTTGGGTAATGTAAACACTCTAAATTCAAACTGCTGTGGTAGTTGCTATTCTCTCTCTCTATATGTATATATATATTTTTTTAATTATTATATGATACCTAAAACTGGTTAGTTTGGGTATATAAACATCTCAACAAACTGGTTTATCAAAAGAATAAAATGGTAAGTTTTCTATCCAAACTCCCTTTCATTAACAAAATGTCAGGTTTAGAATATTGTTGTTTCCTGTGTCTTATTTTCATTCTGTCTGAAATGTAGAGCCGCTTTCTACCTAACAAGATGCTGAGGAGAGCGAAGTCAGATGACATGTGGGAAGCTGTTTCAGAGCTTTTGTGCAGAACAGTCACGCAGTGAAGGAGCATTTCCATTCGTTGGTGCATAATAACTTTAATCAGTACATTTAAATTCCTA